>NC_142945.1:5579918-5597418 GCF_046866305.1 Octopus bimaculoides | reverse complement strand
TTTTTATTAAGAGTTCTTTGTTTTGTTGGTCGCTTTCGTGGTCGGCTGGTTTCTTGCTTGGCTGGCTGTCTGTGTGTCACATACATGGACATTGTTTCCGTAAATGGCATTGTTGTTGTTGTTGTTGCGGTTGTTCCTGGTTTTGTTTATGGTGTTCTTTCTTTTGTGGTTTTGTTTACGGAATTTAAACTTTTTTTAATTTTAAAATGTTTTGTCCCAATGCGATACACAAAGGACAGAAGAGATTATATTTGTGTTTGCACGCTTTTTTTATATGTGCACACACACAGACGTGTGTATGTGTGTATCTGTCTACCCAAACATGTATGCCTGTATATATATATATATATATATATATATATATATATATATATATATATATATATATATATGGGGAATGAGGTGGTGTGTATGTGCGGGTGAGTGTTAATATAACAGCATAATGGGACGTAGGGGTGGCTATGTTAAGTCATAAAACAAACATCAGTGAACGATTTCGACTATTGACTAACGTGCGGCACACATTTGACATGCATATATAAGTTTCTGTGTATATATACATATATACACACTTATATATAAATATGAATATATATATATATATATATATATATATATATATACACATACGTACATACATATATATATATGTGTGTGTATATATATATATATGTATATGTATGCATATATATGTGTGCGCATGCAATATATACACGTATATAGAATATATGCTTGCATATATGCATTTAAATGCATACAAACACGTGTTTAGGTGTGTACGGATTCAACATTATGTGCGCACGTACACTGATACACGAGGCTGGTATGGTATATGAAGGGGAAATATGATAATATAACTATATGCATTATAATGAACTAATAAAGGGAATAGTGGCGAGGAAGGAGAGAAAGAAGGAACACAATGGTAGCAGTAGTAGTAGTAGTAGTAGTAGTAGAAATACTAACAACAACAGCAACAACAATAATAATAATGATATTAATAATAATAACAACGAAGACGATGATGATGATGATGATGATGGAGAAGGTGATGATGGTAGCGATGATGATGATGATGATGAAGATGATGATGATGATGAAGATGATGATGATGATGAAGATGATGATGATGATGAAGATGATGATGATGATACGGTTGATGCTGATGATGCTGATGATGAGGATGATGATGATGATGATAATCACGGTGGATCCCTTTCATTTGCCGCAGGGGTATCAAGTCAGTTGTACAAGACCGCTGTACAAATTTGGCTGGGGTTGGGTTGGGTGGGTGGGGAGTTACATAAAAGACGAGAGAAGGAAAGGAGAAAAAGGGGGGGAATACGATAAAAGTGTACAAAGTAATAACAATAAGGACAATAATAATAATAATAATAATGATGATAATAATAATAATAATACGAGGAGGAAGGAGAAGGAGAAAAAGAAGAAGAAGAAGAACAACAACAACAAAATGTAGAAGACTGAGTAACAAAGAAGAACAAACGGAAAGAGAATGACAATCGAAATGTAAATAAAGGAAGGCCGTAAGAAAGACAAAAAGAAAGAATGAAAAAAAGTGAAAGAATAAATGAATATATAAATAAATAAAGGAAAATAAATTAAAATCGTTATAAAAATGGCGTCGATAATGTGGTTTACAGATATAGATTCACTTGTGATTGTGTTGTGTGAAAAGCGGAAGTGATTTCGATGCTTGCCGTGAATTTTATTGCGTCATAGTCACGTGTCACAACGGCGGCGCTATAACGGCGTTGCTTGGAAACAACAAAAGCAATAACAACTAAAACAACAAATGGTTTTGTGTTGTTTCCTGTTCAGGAAGTATTATGTAGAAAGTGAAAGTAAAAGTTGAAAACAAAACCAAAAACAAAAACAAATCAAAACAAAACAAGACAAAAACAAAATAGGGGAGGGTGATTGTTGGTTTATATTTTTCTGAGGTTTTGAAATTGGCGGTCCGTTTCAGTAGTCGTGTATCGGATCATTTGTGCATTTCAGCTTTGTTGTTGTCATTGTTGGTGTTGTGGTTGTTGTTGGGTTTTAGGGCTTAGCTTTGTGTTTTCGTTTTTTTTCAACATTAGTACTTTTTCTGTCGGGGACTTTTGTCAGACCGCAACATTGCGTGAATGTAAACGAACTAATACCGGTTGTGAAACATTGGATAGACAGACATAAAGACACACACACACACACACACACACACACACACACACACACACATACACACACACACACACACACACACACGCACACTCACACACACACACACACGATCACACACACACACACACACGATCACACACATACACACAAGCGGACACAGGTTTGAATATATTCTTTTATTCTTTTACTTGCTTCAGTCATTTGACAGCGGCCATGCTAGTACACCGCCTTTAGTCGGACAGATCGACCCCGGGACTTATTCCTTATAAGTCTAGTACTTATTCTATCGGTTCGTTTTGCCAAACCGCTAAGTTACGGGGACGCAAACACACCAACATCGGTTGTCAAGCGATCGATTGTGAAGACAAACACAGACTCACAAATGTATATATATATATATATATATATATATATATATATATATATATATATATATATATATATATACAGTCAACGGTATTCTTGCAGTTTCCGTCTACCAAATCCACTCACAAGGCTTTGGTCGGCCCGAGGCTATAGTAGAAGACAGTGCCACGTAGTGGGACTGAACCCGGAACCATGTGGTTGGGAAGCAAGCTTCTTACCACACATCCACGCCCGCACCTCTGTCTCTCTGTCTCTCTCTCTCTCTCTCTCTCTCTCTATCTATCTATCTATACACACATACACATACAAATGTTTGTATTCATGGATATATTTATATACACACGCGCGCGCGCGCACACAAAACACACAAAACACACAAACATACACGTAAGCATATATTTGTTTGCATGCATGTATGAAAGCGAAAATAAACATCTCGCGTTGCAAATCATTAATTAAGAGATGAGAGGTGTAATGAGAGTAAAGATCAAAGTCCCCAAAGATTGCTTTATTAATATGCGTTAATTAAGATTGGTCTTTGTAAAAATCGTAGCTGAACCTCCTCCCTGCATATTTTACATGTCATATACATTTGTTTGCGTATTACATACATACATATATATATATATATATATATATATATATATATATATATATATATATATATATATATATATATATATATATATATATATACGTGTGCATGTGCTGGTGTGTTTGTTTGTATGTTTGTGCGTTCGATGCCTACTTGCGTGTGGTTTTGAGAGTTTGAACCGATCGTGTCTTGAACGAATTTGTTTGTATATATATATATATTTGTGTGTTTGATGGATTTCTTTGTTGTTGGTTTCTGCAGTTTGGGTGCCGATGTGTACTGTATATCTGCTTCTGCGTTCCTCCATGCGTGTGATTGTCGGCGTATGCGGTATGCACGTTGATGTGTCTCCTTGCGAGTTTCTACTAGCATACGTATTGGAACGTGCGTCATTCGTTCATATATATATATATATTTAGACATATATATATATATACGTAGCTAGTAACATTTGTGGTGGTGTTGGTTGTAGTTGTTGTTGATGGTGAATTTAGTGGTAGAAGTTGTGTTGCTGTAGCTGGTGTTGGTGCTGGTAGTGGTGGTGTGTTATTGATGGTGATGATGTAGGCGGTTGCTGAGTTTGGGTTTGTGGTGGAGGCGAATATATATGTATATGTGTGTCTCTGTGCGCATATATATATATATATATATATATATATATATATATATATATATATATATATTTATACATACGCACATATAGATATATACATATATGAGGTTTGTTGTGGAGGCGAATAGAGACCGTGTTGATGGTAGTGCTGAAGGTGTCGGTTTTGCTATTGGCGGTAGCTTGTGGTTGTGATGGTAATGATATAACTCACTCAACAAGGGCTCCCTACTCGAATGGACTATAAATAAAACTTGACTTAAAAAGGATTTAGATAATCCTATCAGGTGGTGCTATTAAGTTAGACATGGCCTGGTCCAAATTTTATATATATATATATGTATATAATGATATATGAATATATATTTTATATACACACACATGTACATATTGGATGATAGCATTAAACTATCAGATTAAGCGATGAATAATTAAAGTTAAATGGTTAGCGTTTAGAGGAATATATATATATATATATATATATATATATATATACGTAATACATATGTATATAAATTCATATGTGTGTGTGTATAGAAATGTGTATATTTATATCTGTATATATATATATGTAAACAAATTACTATACATATCGCACATAATTTTATATACACATATATGTGTGCGTGTGTGTGTACGTGTGTGTGTGTGTGTGCGTGCATATATGTATGGTTATATCTATGTCTATCAAACATAGTTAAATGATGCTTTTATATAGCAAAAATAGGCGTTTTTGAAAAACCAAAATGACATTCAGGCGTGGTGTACGTGAGGGTAATGAAAAGAACGGATGCGATTATTGTTTCTGTTATACACCATAGTCGTGATAAAAACATTCGCCATTTTTGTACAGATGGATTTTATTTATGCATGTCGAAGCCTTATGCATACACGCGCGCACAACACACACGAACATAGACACACACTTTGGCACACAGGCATAAGCGTATATATATCATATATATATATATGTGTCTGTGTCTGTTTGTGTGTGTATGTACATACATACGTACAAATATGGATGCATACACGCACACACACACACACACACACACACACACACACACACACACACACACACACACATACACATGTATACATGCATGCGACCCTGAATAAATATATAAGCATTCGTGTAAATGTGTATCTATCTATCTATCTATCTATCTATCTATCTATCTATCTATCTATCTATCTATCTGTCTGTCTGTTTGTCTGTGTGTGTGTGTGTGTGTGTGCGTGTGTCTGACTGTCTAATCTATGTTTGTATATGTGTGTATGTGTATGTCTATGCGTGAGTGCATGTATTGCGCGCTCTCTCTCTCTATATATAAATATATATATATATTCATATATATTCATATATATACTTAGGTATGTATGTGTATATGTGCCTGTGCGTGTATATGTGTATGTATGTATGTATGTATACATATATATATATATATATATATATATATATATATATATATATATATATATATATATATATATATATACAAGTATATATATATATATATATATATATATATATATATATATATATATAGTAGACTTACTTGCAAAAAAGGACGTGTGCGTTCAATAATGTAATAATACAAGGAATATATATACATGTATACACACATATATGTACATACTTACATCTACATGTGTATATATATGCATATCAGGGTACAGGACGTTAGAACAATAAACTACAGACAACGGAACGAACACATAGGAAAACGGAAAGCCACTTGGAATATCCCTTCATCAGCTGTCTCTATTCTATCTAGACGTTTCGAAGATAAGACAGAACGTACTCTAGAATAGTCTCTTCCTGAGTAGTGGATCAACCCACTACACAGAGGATTCCAAGGTGGCAAACACAAACCAAGACAGGAAAAATTGGACAGTGAAAACAACATTCAAAAGCCGTACGGCCAAACGCAAATCTGAGGTAGAACGCTAGTAGTTTGTCTTGCCTTCACAGCGGCTGGAGTGAAAAGAAAGTTGACCACAGGTCACACGAGAGCAGAGAGGATGGTGGAGGGAGGAAGTGGAACAAGGAGGAAGGGACAGAAGCAGTGAAGTAGAGGCCAGGACAGAGAGGTAGATAGGAAGATAGAGGAAGACAGATAGATAAATAGATAAAAAGATAGATAGATAGACAGATAGATAGATAGATAGATAGAAAGATAGTCACGTCAGAATAATAGTAGACTTACTTGCAAAAAAGGACGTGTGCGTTCAATAATGTAATAATACAAGGAATATATATACATGTATACACACATATATGTACATACTTACATCTACATGTGTATATATATGCATATCAGGGTACAGGACGTTAGAACAATAAACTACAGACAACGGAACGAACACATAGGAAAACGGAAAGCCACTTGGAATATCCCTTCATCAGCTGTCTCTATTCTATCTAGACGTTTCGAAGATAAGACAGAACGTACTCTAGAATAGTCTCTTCCTGAGTAGTGGATCAACCCACTACACAGAGGATTCCAAGGTGGCAAACACAAACCAAGACAGGAAAAATTGGACAGTGAAAACAACATTCAAAAGCCGTACGGCCAAACGCAAATCTGAGGTAGAACGCTAGTAGTTTGTCTTGCCTTCACAGCGGCTGGAGTGAAAAGAAAGTTGACCACAGGTCACACGAGAGCAGAGAGGATGGTGGAGGGAGGAAGTGGAACAAGGAGGAAGGGACAGAAGCAGTGAAGTAGAGGCCAGGACAGAGAGGTAGATAGGAAGATAGAGGAAGACAGATAGATAAATAGATAAAAAGATAGATAGATAGACAGATAGATAGATAGATAGATAGAAAGATAGTCACGTCAGAATAATAGTAGACTTACTTGCAAAAAAGGACGTGTGCGTTCAATAATGTAATAATACAAGGAATATATATACATGTATACACACATATATGTACATACTTACATCTACATGTGTATATATATGCATATCAGGGTACAGGACGTTAGAACAATAAACTACAGACAACGGAACGAACACATAGGAAAACGGAAAGCCACTTGGAATATCCCTTCATCAGCTGTCTCTATTCTATCTAGACGTTTCGAAGATAAGACAGAACGTACTCTAGAATAGTCTCTTCCTGAGTAGTGGATCAACCCACTACACAGAGGATTCCAAGGTGGCAAACACAAACCAAGACAGGAAAAATTGGACAGTGAAAACAACATTCAAAAGCCGTACGGCCAAACGCAAATCTGAGGTAGAACGCTAGTAGTTTGTCTTGCCTTCACAGCGGCTGGAGTGAAAAGAAAGTTGACCACAGGTCACACGAGAGCAGAGAGGATGGTGGAGGGAGGAAGTGGAACAAGGAGGAAGGGACAGAAGCAGTGAAGTAGAGGCCAGGACAGAGAGGTAGATAGGAAGATAGAGGAAGACAGATAGATAAATAGATAAAAAGATAGATAGATAGACAGATAGATAGATAGATAGATAGAAAGATAGTCACGTCAGAATAATAGTAGACTTACTTGCAAAAAAGGACGTGTGCGTTCAATAATGTAATAATACAAGGAATATATATACATGTATACACACATATATGTACATACTTACATCTACATGTGTATATATATGCATATCAGGGTACAGGACGTTAGAACAATAAACTACAGACAACGGAACGAACACATAGGAAAACGGAAAGCCACTTGGAATATCCCTTCATCAGCTGTCTCTATTCTATCTAGACGTTTCGAAGATAAGACAGAACGTACTCTAGAATAGTCTCTTCCTGAGTAGTGGATCAACCCACTACACAGAGGATTCCAAGGTGGCAAACACAAACCAAGACAGGAAAAATTGGACAGTGAAAACAACATTCAAAAGCCGTACGGCCAAACGCAAATCTGAGGTAGAACGCTAGTAGTTTGTCTTGCCTTCACAGCGGCTGGAGTGAAAAGAAAGTTGACCACAGGTCACACGAGAGCAGAGAGGATGGTGGAGGGAGGAAGTGGAACAAGGAGGAAGGGACAGAAGCAGTGAAGTAGAGGCCAGGACAGAGAGGTAGATAGGAAGATAGAGGAAGACAGATAGATAAATAGATAAAAAGATAGATAGATAGACAGATAGATAGATAGATAGATAGAAAGATAGTCACGTCAGAATAATAGTAGACTTACTTGCAAAAAAGGACGTGTGCGTTCAATAATGTAATAATACAAGGAATATATATACATGTATACACACATATATGTACATACTTACATCTACATGTGTATATATATGCATATCAGGGTACAGGACGTTAGAACAATAAACTACAGACAACGGAACGAACACATAGGAAAACGGAAAGCCACTTGGAATATCCCTTCATCAGCTGTCTCTATTCTATCTAGACGTTTCGAAGATAAGACAGAACGTACTCTAGAATAGTCTCTTCCTGAGTAGTGGATCAACCCACTACACAGAGGATTCCAAGGTGGCAAACACAAACCAAGACAGGAAAAATTGGACAGTGAAAACAACATTCAAAAGCCGTACGGC
Source organism: Octopus bimaculoides (assembly GCF_046866305.1). Lineage (NCBI taxonomy): Eukaryota > Metazoa > Mollusca > Cephalopoda > Octopoda > Octopodidae > Octopus > Octopus bimaculoides. The sequence continues at coordinate 5,589,130 of NC_142945.1, read as the reverse complement.
CAAACGCAAATCTGAGGTAGAACGCTAGTAGTTTGTCTTGCCTTCACAGCGGCTGGAGTGAAAAGAAAGTTGACCACAGGTCACACGAGAGCAGAGAGGATGGTGGAGGGAGGAAGTGGAACAAGGAGGAAGGGACAGAAGCAGTGAAGTAGAGGCCAGGACAGAGAGGTAGATAGGAAGATAGAGGAAGACAGATAGATAAATAGATAAAAAGATAGATAGATAGACAGATAGATAGATAGATAGATAGAAAGATAGTCACGTCAGAATAATAGTAGACTTACTTGCAAAAAAGGACGTGTGCGTTCAATAATGTAATAATACAAGGAATATATATACATGTATACACACATATATGTACATACTTACATCTACATGTGTATATATATGCATATCAGGGTACAGGACGTTAGAACAATAAACTACAGACAACGGAACGAACACATAGGAAAACGGAAAGCCACTTGGAATATCCCTTCATCAGCTGTCTCTATTCTATCTAGACGTTTCGAAGATAAGACAGAACGTACTCTAGAATAGTCTCTTCCTGAGTAGTGGATCAACCCACTACACAGAGGATTCCAAGGTGGCAAACACAAACCAAGACAGGAAAAATTGGACAGTGAAAACAACATTCAAAAGCCGTACGGCCAAACGCAAATCTGAGGTAGAACGCTAGTAGTTTGTCTTGCCTTCACAGCGGCTGGAGTGAAAAGAAAGTTGACCACAGGTCACACGAGAGCAGAGAGGATGGTGGAGGGAGGAAGTGGAACAAGGAGGAAGGGACAGAAGCAGTGAAGTAGAGGCCAGGACAGAGAGGTAGATAGGAAGATAGAGGAAGACAGATAGATAAATAGATAAAAAGATAGATAGATAGACAGATAGATAGATAGATAGATAGAAAGATAGTCACGTCAGAATAATAGTAGACTTACTTGCAAAAAAGGACGTGTGCGTTCAATAATGTAATAATACAAGGAATATATATACATGTATACACACATATATGTACATACTTACATCTACATGTGTATATATATGCATATCAGGGTACAGGACGTTAGAACAATAAACTACAGACAACGGAACGAACACATAGGAAAACGGAAAGCCACTTGGAATATCCCTTCATCAGCTGTCTCTATTCTATCTAGACGTTTCGAAGATAAGACAGAACGTACTCTAGAATAGTCTCTTCCTGAGTAGTGGATCAACCCACTACACAGAGGATTCCAAGGTGGCAAACACAAACCAAGACAGGAAAAATTGGACAGTGAAAACAACATTCAAAAGCCGTACGGCCAAACGCAAATCTGAGGTAGAACGCTAGTAGTTTGTCTTGCCTTCACAGCGGCTGGAGTGAAAAGAAAGTTGACCACAGGTCACACGAGAGCAGAGAGGATGGTGGAGGGAGGAAGTGGAACAAGGAGGAAGGGACAGAAGCAGTGAAGTAGAGGCCAGGACAGAGAGGTAGATAGGAAGATAGAGGAAGACAGATAGATAAATAGATAAAAAGATAGATAGATAGACAGATAGATAGATAGATAGATAGAAAGATAGTCACGTCAGAATAATAGTAGACTTACTTGCAAAAAAGGACGTGTGCGTTCAATAATGTAATAATACAAGGAATATATATACATGTATACACACATATATGTACATACTTACATCTACATGTGTGTACATATATGTGTGTATACATGTATATATATTCCTTGTATTATTACATTATTGAACGCACACGTCCTTTTTTGCAAGTAAGTCTACTATTATTCTGACGTGACTATCTTTCTATCTATCTATCTATCTATCTGTCTATCTATCTATCTTTTTATCTATTTATCTATCTGTCTTCCTCTATCTTCCTATCTACCTCTCTGTCCTGGCCTCTACTTCACTGCTTCTGTCCCTTCCTCCTTGTTCCACTTCCTCCCTCCACCATCCTCTCTGCTCTCGTGTGACCTGTGGTCAACTTTCTTTTCACTCCAGCCGCTGTGAAGGCAAGACAAACTACTAGCGTTCTACCTCAGATTTGCGTTTGGCCGTACGGCTTTTGAATGTTGTTTTCACTGTCCAATTTTTCCTGTCTTGGTTTGTGTTTGCCACCTTGGAATCCTCTGTGTAGTGGGTTGATCCACTACTCAGGAAGAGACTATTCTAGAGTACGTTCTGTCTTATCTTCGAAACGTCTAGATAGAATAGAGACAGCTGATGAAGGGATATTCCAAGTGGCTTTCCGTTTTCCTATGTGTTCGTTCCGTTGTCTGTAGTTTATTGTTCTAACGTCCTGTACCCTGATATGCATATATATACACATGTAGATGTAAGTATGTACATATATGTGTGTATACATGTATATATATTCCTTGTATTATTACATTATTGAACGCACACGTCCTTTTTTGCAAGTAAGTCTACTATTATTCTGACGTGACTATCTTTCTATCTATCTATCTATCTATCTGTCTATCTATCTATCTTTTTATCTATTTATCTATCTGTCTTCCTCTATCTTCCTATCTACCTCTCTGTCCTGGCCTCTACTTCACTGCTTCTGTCCCTTCCTCCTTGTTCCACTTCCTCCCTCCACCATCCTCTCTGCTCTCGTGTGACCTGTGGTCAACTTTCTTTTCACTCCAGCCGCTGTGAAGGCAAGACAAACTACTAGCGTTCTACCTCAGATTTGCGTTTGGCCGTACGGCTTTTGAATGTTGTTTTCACTGTCCAATTTTTCCTGTCTTGGTTTGTGTTTGCCACCTTGGAATCCTCTGTGTAGTGGGTTGATCCACTACTCAGGAAGAGACTATTCTAGAGTACGTTCTGTCTTATCTTCGAAACGTCTAGATAGAATAGAGACAGCTGATGAAGGGATATTCCAAGTGGCTTTCCGTTTTCCTATGTGTTCGTTCCGTTGTCTGTAGTTTATTGTTCTAACGTCCTGTACCCTGATATGCATATATATACACATGTAGATGTAAGTATGTACATATATGTGTGTATACATGTATATATATTCCTTGTATTATTACATTATTGAACGCACACGTCCTTTTTTGCAAGTAAGTCTACTATTATTCTGACGTGACTATCTTTCTATCTATCTATCTATCTATCTGTCTATCTATCTATCTTTTTATCTATTTATCTATCTGTCTTCCTCTATCTTCCTATCTACCTCTCTGTCCTGGCCTCTACTTCACTGCTTCTGTCCCTTCCTCCTTGTTCCACTTCCTCCCTCCACCATCCTCTCTGCTCTCGTGTGACCTGTGGTCAACTTTCTTTTCACTCCAGCCGCTGTGAAGGCAAGACAAACTACTAGCGTTCTACCTCAGATTTGCGTTTGGCCGTACGGCTTTTGAATGTTGTTTTCACTGTCCAATTTTTCCTGTCTTGGTTTGTGTTTGCCACCTTGGAATCCTCTGTGTAGTGGGTTGATCCACTACTCAGGAAGAGACTATTCTAGAGTACGTTCTGTCTTATCTTCGAAACGTCTAGATAGAATAGAGACAGCTGATGAAGGGATATTCCAAGTGGCTTTCCGTTTTCCTATGTGTTCGTTCCGTTGTCTGTAGTTTATTGTTCTAACGTCCTGTACCCTGATATGCATATATATACACATGTAGATGTAAGTATGTACATATATGTGTGTATACATGTATATATATTCCTTGTATTATTACATTATTGAACGCACACGTCCTTTTTTGCAAGTAAGTCTACTATTATTCTGACGTGACTATCTTTCTATCTATCTATCTATCTATCTGTCTATCTATCTATCTTTTTATCTATTTATCTATCTGTCTTCCTCTATCTTCCTATCTACCTCTCTGTCCTGGCCTCTACTTCACTGCTTCTGTCCCTTCCTCCTTGTTCCACTTCCTCCCTCCACCATCCTCTCTGCTCTCGTGTGACCTGTGGTCAACTTTCTTTTCACTCCAGCCGCTGTGAAGGCAAGACAAACTACTAGCGTTCTACCTCAGATTTGCGTTTGGCCGTACGGCTTTTGAATGTTGTTTTCACTGTCCAATTTTTCCTGTCTTGGTTTGTGTTTGCCACCTTGGAATCCTCTGTGTAGTGGGTTGATCCACTACTCAGGAAGAGACTATTCTAGAGTACGTTCTGTCTTATCTTCGAAACGTCTAGATAGAATAGAGACAGCTGATGAAGGGATATTCCAAGTGGCTTTCCGTTTTCCTATGTGTTCGTTCCGTTGTCTGTAGTTTATTGTTCTAACGTCCTGTACCCTGATATGCATATATATACACATGTAGATGTAAGTATGTACATATATGTGTGTATACATGTATATATATTCCTTGTATTATTACATTATTGAACGCACACGTCCTTTTTTGCAAGTAAGTCTACTATTATTCTGACGTGACTATCTTTCTATCTATCTATCTATCTATCTGTCTATCTATCTATCTTTTTATCTATTTATCTATCTGTCTTCCTCTATCTTCCTATCTACCTCTCTGTCCTGGCCTCTACTTCACTGCTTCTGTCCCTTCCTCCTTGTTCCACTTCCTCCCTCCACCATCCTCTCTGCTCTCGTGTGACCTGTGGTCAACTTTCTTTTCACTCCAGCCGCTGTGAAGGCAAGACAAACTACTAGCGTTCTACCTCAGATTTGCGTTTGGCCGTACGGCTTTTGAATGTTGTTTTCACTGTCCAATTTTTCCTGTCTTGGTTTGTGTTTGCCACCTTGGAATCCTCTGTGTAGTGGGTTGATCCACTACTCAGGAAGAGACTATTCTAGAGTACGTTCTGTCTTATCTTCGAAACGTCTAGATAGAATAGAGACAGCTGATGAAGGGATATTCCAAGTGGCTTTCCGTTTTCCTATGTGTTCGTTCCGTTGTCTGTAGTTTATTGTTCTAACGTCCTGTACCCTGATATGCATATATATACACATGTAGATGTAAGTATGTACATATATGTGTGTATACATGTATATATATTCCTTGTATTATTACATTATTGAACGCACACGTCCTTTTTTGCAAGTAAGTCTACTATTATTCTGACGTGACTATCTTTCTATCTATCTATCTATCTATCTGTCTATCTATCTATCTTTTTATCTATTTATCTATCTGTCTTCCTCTATCTTCCTATCTACCTCTCTGTCCTGGCCTCTACTTCACTGCTTCTGTCCCTTCCTCCTTGTTCCACTTCCTCCCTCCACCATCCTCTCTGCTCTCGTGTGACCTGTGGTCAACTTTCTTTTCACTCCAGCCGCTGTGAAGGCAAGACAAACTACTAGCGTTCTACCTCAGATTTGCGTTTGGCCGTACGGCTTTTGAATGTTGTTTTCACTGTCCAATTTTTCCTGTCTTGGTTTGTGTTTGCCACCTTGGAATCCTCTGTGTAGTGGGTTGATCCACTACTCAGGAAGAGACTATTCTAGAGTACGTTCTGTCTTATCTTCGAAACGTCTAGATAGAATAGAGACAGCTGATGAAGGGATATTCCAAGTGGCTTTCCGTTTTCCTATGTGTTCGTTCCGTTGTCTGTAGTTTATTGTTCTAACGTCCTGTACCCTGATATGCATATATATACACATGTAGATGTAAGTATGTACATATATGTGTGTATACATGTATATATATTCCTTGTATTATTACATTATTGAACGCACACGTCCTTTTTTGCAAGTAAGTCTACTATTATTCTGACGTGACTATCTTTCTATCTATCTATCTATCTATCTGTCTATCTATCTATCTTTTTATCTATTTATCTATCTGTCTTCCTCTATCTTCCTATCTACCTCTCTGTCCTGGCCTCTACTTCACTGCTTCTGTCCCTTCCTCCTTGTTCCACTTCCTCCCTCCACCATCCTCTCTGCTCTCGTGTGACCTGTGGTCAACTTTCTTTTCACTCCAGCCGCTGTGAAGGCAAGACAAACTACTAGCGTTCTACCTCAGATTTGCGTTTGGCCGTACGGCTTTTGAATGTTGTTTTCACTGTCCAATTTTTCCTGTCTTGGTTTGTGTTTGCCACCTTGGAATCCTCTGTGTAGTGGGTTGATCCACTACTCAGGAAGAGACTATTCTAGAGTACGTTCTGTCTTATCTTCGAAACGTCTAGATAGAATAGAGACAGCTGATGAAGGGATATTCCAAGTGGCTTTCCGTTTTCCTATGTGTTCGTTCCGTTGTCTGTAGTTTATTGTTCTAACGTCCTGTACCCTGATATGCATATATATACACATGTAGATGTAAGTATGTACATATATGTGTGTATACATGTATATATATTCCTTGTATTATTACATTATTGAACGCACACGTCCTTTTTTGCAAGTAAGTCTACTATTATTCTGACGTGACTATCTTTCTATCTATCTATCTATCTATCTGTCTATCTATCTATCTTTTTATCTATTTATCTATCTGTCTTCCTCTATCTTCCTATCTACCTCTCTGTCCTGGCCTCTACTTCACTGCTTCTGTCCCTTCCTCCTTGTTCCACTTCCTCCCTCCACCATCCTCTCTGCTCTCGTGTGACCTGTGGTCAACTTTCTTTTCACTCCAGCCGCTGTGAAGGCAAGACAAACTACTAGCGTTCTACCTCAGATTTGCGTTTGGCCGTACGGCTTTTGAATGTTGTTTTCACTGTCCAATTTTTCCTGTCTTGGTTTGTGTTTGCCACCTTGGAATCCTCTGTGTAGTGGGTTGATCCACTACTCAGGAAGAGACTATTCTAGAGTACGTTCTGTCTTATCTTCGAAACGTCTAGATAGAATAGAGACAGCTGATGAAGGGATATTCCAAGTGGCTTTCCGTTTTCCTATGTGTTCGTTCCGTTGTCTGTAGTTTATTGTTCTAACGTCCTGTACCCTGATATGCATATATATACACATGTAGATGTAAGTATGTACATATATGTGTGTATACATGTATATATATTCCTTGTATTATTATATATATATATATATATATACGCACATATATATATTATTACATCCGTATATACACGTGAGATATTCAATGGCTGAGTTTCTAAATGGAATAATGAAAATTATTCATCAAAGATAATTTCATAAGCAAATTTATTTTGCTTAAAAATTAAAAGCACGGGAAAAAAGAAACGATACAAAAAAATAGAACAGTTCATGATCAAATACACACCTTCCACAAATGATGTATACATGTGTGTGTGTGTGAGAGAGAGTGTTTGTGTGTGTGTGTAGTTATGTATTTACAAAATATGCTTACAAATACAAAGGAACGCGAACGCATCCGACTCGCGTTCATTCTCGTAGGTCTATCTATCTATCTATCTATCTATCTATCTATCTATCTATCTATCTATCTGTCTGTCTGTCTGTCTGTCAGTATATCTATAATTTTATCCGAATAATCCCCTCTTAGATTCACAAACTTAGGGGTCCTTCAGGTTTTCGAAGCCCTCTTAGAACTCGGAAAGTTGGGCCTCCAACCAGATCTTCCGCGATGTCCTTAAAGGCAAGAATTTTTGAAACACTCCTTCGTATATGTATATATGTGTGTACGTATTTGCGTGTATATGTGTGTAAGTGAGTGTGCATATACATACATACATACATACATATTACGCTACAAACATCTCTTGAAATATCCTTACGATTATAATGTTGGCGTCTCGGTTGAAGCAAGTCAAAATATTTTGTGCAGGGTACGTAAAATCTTTGCACCAGAAACCAGAATCAAAACCAAAACTTTCGATATGAATTCCTAAACCCAATAATGTCGGTGCTCCAGTATGGCCGTATTCTAACACGCATTCCCATTCCTCTTTCTATTCCTAAAATTCTGATAATTAAAATAATTTTTGCCATTCTTATTATTTGCATATGAGTTTCTAAATATATATATTCTTAAATTCTTGTCATCTTTTATTCTTGTATTCTGGTGTTCTTGTGTCGTTTCATTCTTATTCTTCTCATTCCCTCCACCCCCACCCCACCTGTCTTCCCTACGTCATTCACAATAATCCTCATTACCAAGACCTAAAACTCCGCCACCCCGCTACCACCACCACCACCTCTGCGTTGTTTTTTCTCCCCCACCATCCCTTACCAGCACCGCAGTACAACCATCGCCACCATCACCAGCATCTCGATTATCAACATCATCGCCTTCTCCCTCACCCCCAGCCCACCCCACCATCCCTCTTCACCTCCTCCTCATCCTCCTCTTCCTCCCACTTCTACTCACCGTTTCCAACTCTTGTTCCCTTCATCTTTGTCAATTATTTTTCTTACAATATCCGTATTAATTTTACGTTACAACATTTCGTTCACGTGTTGTTTTTTTTTCCATCTTTTGTTGTTATGATGATGATGATCACCACCACCACCACCACCACCACCACCGCCACCACCACCACCACCACCACCACCACCACCGCCACCACCACCACCACCACCACCACCACCACCATCATCATCATCATCACCACCACCACCACCACCATCATCGCTTTTGTTGTCTCTTCTTCTTCTTCTTCTTCTTCTTCTTCTTCTTCTTCTTCTTCTTCTTCTCCGTTTTCTGAGTTATTTTAAATCTGCAGTTGAGAAGAGAGAGAGAGAGAGAGAGAGATAGAGAAAGAGAGAGAGAGAGAGAGAGAGAGAGAGAGAGAGAGATAGAGAAAGAGAGAGAGAGAGAGAGAGAGAGAGAGAGAGAGAGAGAGAGAGGGTGAGAGAGAGACGGAAAAGAGAAAGGAAAATGAAACAGAAAGTGACGTGGTGAAGGGTGTGAAAGTGACACAAAGAGGAAAAGAACATTATTATTGTTATTATTATTATTATTATTATTATTATTATTATTATTATTAGTAGTAGTAGTAGTAGTTTATGGCAAAAGGAGAAGCAACTGAAATAGAAGAAGCGAAAGAAGAAGAAGAAGAAGAAGAAGAAGAAGAAGAAGAAGAAGAAGAAGAAGAAGAAGAAGAAGAAGAAGAAAGAATGAGATGTGGATAGTGTAGAGATAAAGATAAAAAACAACAAAACAAAACGGCCATGTTTCTCTTTTTTTATTTTTCAAATATTTGCCAGAAATATTTTGATCAGTTTGTTGTTTGAATACAATACTTTCCGGTTTTTACCATTCTTTTATTTCGGAGAGGAGGCTACAGCAGCATACGGCACAACAACAACAACGACAACAACAAGATACGATATAATTAACAATATATAACAACGAAAAAAAAAAGAA
>NC_142945.1:5567418-5574918 GCF_046866305.1 Octopus bimaculoides | reverse complement strand
TATATATATATATATATATATATATATATATATATATAATTAATATATATAATTTATATATATGTATAATTAATATATATATATAATTAATGTGTGGATATATATATATATCTATATATATATATATATATATATATATATATATATATATATATATAATTAAAAGCAACGAAGAAAAAAGAAGAAGCAACAACGCGAGGTCGTGGTATATGCAAAGTATTAATAAGACGCTCAGGGAAGGAAAGAAAGGGTGTTTTACGTTTCGAGCAAAGCTCTTCTTCGAAAACAGGAGACAGAGGAAAGTTTAAAAGAAAAGTATATATATATATATATATAAACACATAAACACACACACATAGATCGATCGATCTATATGTCTGCAGGGGGAACGCATGCTCATAGCAGCATTGGTTTATGAAGGTTACCATTGGTTTCATGCGATGTAATCTTTACAATTGTTTAAGCGAGCCACATGGAAGTTTTGATACTCGTCTCCATTTTTAACATGGTTTTAGAGTCAAGTTTTGGCTGCTATATCTAGCATGGTGGTATATTTTAGATATACTTAATTATAATTATATGTATATATATATATATATATATATATATATATATATATATATATATATATATATATATATATATATATATATACATATACACATATATATGGATATCGAAGCAGGTAAAAATGGTAAAAATAATAGAGAGCAGTCTTCTACTATTTTCTCTTCAGTGTAGGTAATTCAAACCAATATTTACACGCTACGTTTTATAGCTTCATATGTGCTTCGAAATCCACCAGATTGAATAAAAACAGAATTTCACTTTTTCACGATTGCCCATGACGTCAACAATTCTCCACCCCCCTGTGTGTGTGTGTATGTATATATACAGACACTCATACATACATATTGTTGACGTCATACTATTTATGTACATACAAAATACGTATATGTATGTATGTACGTATGTGTGTGTATTGCATACTAATGTGCGTTTGAGTGGGTGTGGACAGTGGTTTAGGAGAAAGACAGAAAAGCGTGAGGGAATGACGGGCAGACATACAGAGGAAGTGAAGGAGAGAGAGAGAGAGAGAGAGAGAGAGAGAGAGAAAACATGAAATTGGTTGGCACCGGTAGTGATTCTTTTATTAAAAGTTCAAAAGACTATTCCCCAAATGTTATAAAACCTGAAAAAAAAATATGGTTTTGCAAATAAACAACCACTTTCCAGAACACACACCCACACACACACAAATACATGTACACTGTCACGCACAGAGATGCCCACATACAAAAATGCTCAGACGCACATATGCATATTTACATATGTATGTATATAAAGATTAACTCGCCCACCCATCCACCCACCAATCCATCCATACCCACACATATGTATATATAACTTATACCTAGGTATACATATGTTTGTGTCTGTCCATTTAAGCTTACGTTTAGAAACATTTATATACATCTAAATATATATATATATGTATATATCTGCATATATATTTATATATGTATATATATATATATATATATATATATATATATATATATATATATATATATATATATATATATATATATATATATATATATATATATATATGTATATATATCCTTATATGTGTATATATAATATAAATACGTATTCATGTATATATATATATAATATATGTGTGTGTATTTATGACTGCAGCTGTGTATGTATGTATGCATGTATGTATGTATGTATATATGCATGTATGCATGTATATACAGATAAGGAAAAATGCACCGTGAATGTCCCTCAATCCAACAAGCCTGCATTGGAAACAGAAACCCGAAATGTGCGAGTCTTATTTTGGTGTACCTGTCGTAGAACTGGAAATAAACCATTTTCAAAGGCCAGCATCGGAATCTTCAGTCTTATTTTTGTACAAGAATTCGTCGACTCCTTTTCATGTCTATTTATTCCGTTTTTAATGCACAGAAGAAAGAAGAAATGTGTGTGTCTGCATATATGCATACATACATACATATATATATATATATATATATATATATATATATATATATATATATATATATATATATATATATACACACACACATATATATGTATATGCGTATGAACGTGTGTGTGTTTGTGTGTGTGTACATATTTGAATAGCTGTAAACATTTATTTGCACGTATGTAAACATACATCCGTACATACATTATGGAAAAAATCCTCTATAACTACTATGTACACATACATACATGCACACAGACACACAGACACACAGACACACACACACACACACACACACACACACACACACACACACACACACTCCCGCTTTTCTTGGCAGATAGGGTCGTTCTATATCTGCCCTACGGTGCTGCATTCTATGCATTGTCAACAATTTTCGTATTTTTCTGTCAAGATTACATATTTCAATAATTGACCAGTTAATGATATTGAAACTGTAAGTCACGACCGGTATGGCTAAAGCATCGATCGCTTCGATGCTGTTTCTTGCATTCAGCTCTGTCTTAAGTATTGCTTTCACCCTGCGATAACATTCTCTTCTGATCCTTTCCCTCATCACTGAATGTTTGATTCCGTCCCCTTCAAATACCCCTAGGTATTTGTAACTCTCCGCTGGTTCTAACTCCTTTATGACATTCTGCTGGTCAAGGTTAACGTTAGATGTTTCTGTCATTTTTCCTTTGATAAAGGTAGCTTTTTCACATTTATCGAGGCCAAATTGCATCCTGATGTCATCACTGAATTGTTTAACAATCGCTAGTAAGCCCTTGAGTTGTTGGTCATTTTTTGCAAAGAGCTTTAAATCATCCATGTAAATGAGATGATTTATATTTTCATCAAACATTTTATAACCGTACTGTGCATCATTGAGCCATTTTGAGAGAGGCATTAAGGCTAGACAAAAGAGGAGTGGTGATAGTGAGTCACCCTGGAAAATGCCACATGGAATTCTTACATCTCCAGCATTGAGAGATCCATTGTTACTGTTCAAAGTCAGTGTGGTTCTCCATGATCTCATACTTACGGACAGGAAGTTTCGCGGAGTAGGAGCTATTTTATACATTTCCTGGCATCTGAGTCAGGTAGCAATCAACCCCTTTTGCTATCATTTCTAGGGAACCTATGACAACAGGTATTGTTTTAGCCTTCAGATTCCACATTTTGCTAATTTCTATTTCAAATATTATTATTATAATTATTATTATTATTATTATTATTATTATTAGTAGTAGTAGTAGTAGTAGTAGTAGCAGTAGTAGTAGTAGCAGTGGTGGTAGTGGCAGAACTGGCAGCAGGAGCAGAAGTAGCAGTCGTAGTAGTGGTGGTGATGTTTGTGGTGGTTGTGATGGCGGTGGTGGCGCATTGGTGGCTGTGGTGGGAGTTTATCGTATACAATATACACCCTATACAACATTAACAACATCAACAATAATGGCTGAGTAATAAGACAGATGTTTATCGAAATAACGTCCATGAAACGCTCGGCTGAGCAACATCAAGTTATTCACTTGGTTGGTTAGAACTGGTTGGAACTGGTTCACGACTGTGAAAGGTGTGTCCGACGACCTGACTGGTCGGTTGTTATGTTTGTTGATTGAATGCACTTTTTGATTGGTTGGCTGGGTTCGTTGGTGTGTTTGTTTATTGGATGGTTGGTTTGTTGTTTTTTGGGTTTTTTTATGCTCATTCATCTTGTTTGAGTCATTGGACTGCGGCCATGCTGGGGCACCGCCTTCAAGGATTTAGTCGAATCAAATCGACACAGAAAACAACTTTTTTTTTTTTAAAGTCTGATACTTATTATATCGTTCTCTATTGCCGAACCGTTATGTTGCGGAGACGTAAACAACCCACCAGCGGTTAGTTTGTTTGCGATGATTGAAGGATAAAAGCATGTGCAAACACAGACATACATGCATACATACACAAGAAAGGCTTTCACACAGTTTCCGTCTGTGTGGTAAGAATCTTGCACTCCAACCACATAGTTCCAGGTTCATTCCCAATGCGTGGCGCATTGACCAAGCGTCCTCTGCTCTAGCCTCAGACCAACCAAAGCCTTGTGAGGGGATTTGGTAGACAGAAACTGAAAGAAGCCCGTCGTATATATATATATATATATATATATATATACACCTTCCCGTCTCATTTAACATTCGTTTCAAATTTTGGCACAAGGCCAGCAATTTCAGAGTGGAGTCTAAGTTGATTACATCAATCCCCAGTGTATCACTGGTACTTAATTTATTCGGCCTCGAAATAATGAAAGGCAAAATCGACCTGAGCAGAATTTGAACTCAGAACGTAAAAGACGGACGAAATGCCATAAAACATTCTGTCCGGCGTGCTAACGATTCGGCCAGTTTGCTGCATTTACCTTTCGTAATAGAATATCATGAGTTCGATTCCTGGCATATCTTGGTCAAGTTCCCTTCAACCATAATTTCGAGAGGATCAATACCTTGTAACGGAAATGGGAGCGATAGAAAACCGTGTGGGAGTGACGTATGTCGGCTGGTTTGTATTCATGTCTTGAGCTGTTGATGTAATCCTTCACCACAAATTAATGCAAATAGAACCACTGGATCGTGGGTACCTTTACTTGGGTAACCCCTATTGACACTATTGAGATCAGTTTTCCAGACTTTGGGGCGCGGTGAGAATGATTTTTTCTCTTTCTTCTAACAAAGCTACTGGCCCTGAAGAATGGCCACGCGCATGGCCGAGCTTTCTTCTCCGAATATTACATTAAACAAAAGAGCAAGGTGTCATTAGAGTCGTCAGCATCGTCGTCGTCGTCGACCTGTCCCTTCTTGTCGTCGTCGTTGTCAGCGTTTCTTCTCTTCTCGTTGTTATCGCCATTCTTGAGCCCTTTCCTTCTCCTCCTACTTTTCCTCTTCTTATTCTTCTTCCTTTTTCTCCTCTTCCCACTCGTTCTCTTTCTCCTCTTTCTCCTCTCCTCCGAATCGTCCCCACCACCATCATCATTATTAGCAGCAGCACCTCCGTTCTCTGCGTCACCACCGCCGTCATCACCACCGCCGTCATCACCACTACCATCATCATTGTCGTGATCGTTATAACACTTTCACTATCATCCTCATCATCATCTTCATCATCATCACCCCCTCGACACACCACCACCACCACCACCACCACAACCACCACCATCATCATCATCATCATCATCATCATCATCAATAATAAGAACAACAAAACAATAACAACATTATTCTCATGAAACACCCACCCCTCTGCCAAAACGTACCACATTCCAGATTCCTTCCAGCATCACTCACCAGCATCACTCACTACCCACGATCCAGCCACAACCCAGTCATGATCCAGTCTCAATTCCGCTCCCCACCCCCACCTTTGCAAGCCATTATAAAATCCTAAAAATAGCAGCTAAATTTCTTCTTTCATTATTACATCAAAATCATTTTACAAGTAACAAAAAAACCTTGGCGGAGGGTGGCGGGTAGATGTTAGATAATAAAAAAGGTGTTGGGTACAGTATAGGATAAAAATAAATAAAAGGAGATGGTCACAATTGGAATGTCTTTGATGAGGGACGGCTTGGGAATAAACAACAGCAAGAACAACGAAATTCTCGAATCAATGAGGGGAGAATGCCAAACGAAGACACGTGCTGTGGAGAGAATGGGAAAGAAAGAAAAAAGAAGGAAAGACACAAAGAACAATGGATAGATATAAAAATAAACACATGCACGTATATGTAAACACACACACACACGCACACAAACACACACACATACACATGCACACACGTTCATATGTAATTATATACGTGGGTACATGTATAGGATTATACGTGTTTGCATAACATCAATCTATCTATCTATCGTTATATCTATATATATATGAAGAGGAGGCATGTGTACATAATATATACATACATACACACAGGCACACACATATATGCATAAGTATATATATATATATATGTGTGTGTGTATATATATATATATGTATATATATATATATATATATATATATATATATATATATATGCATTCGTGTGTAGATACATAATGCATGCATATATATGTGTGTATATATATATATATATGTGTATATATATTAATATATAAATATGTGTGTTTATATATACTTATTTGCATAGACACACATATATGTATATATATATATATATATATATATATATATGCATATATGTATAGAGATTTTACAGATGTATATATATACACAAATGCCTGAACATACACGCACGCGCACACACATGAGATTGTTTATATATATATATATATATATATATATATATATTAGTACCTCTCTCTCTCTCTTTCTTTATACACACACATATGTGTGTTTGTGTATGCGCGTGTGTGTGCTCGTGCGTGTGTGCGTGTGCATAGATATATATATACAAAACAAAGGATGCAAACAATTGTATTTGGCGCTTTATCCGTCTGGCTTGGCTTTTGCTGTGGTTCTTTCTCCACAAATATTTTTATTTATGTTTTATTTTACAATATATATTATTTTATTTGATATTTTCCATTTTCAGTATTTGACCTGTAACTAATCGAACCATTATCGATTATATTTATGATTAATAATAGATTTATAACTGTCTAGAGAGCCGAAATAGCTTTGTATCACGGCTTACAGCTTAATCCCTCCCATATCAGTCGATATGGTTCGATGGGTTTGTGAATGTGTGTGTGTGTGTGTGTGTGTGTGTGTGTGTGTGTGTGTGTTGCTTGCATGTGCATGTACGCGTATCTATCTATCTATCTATCTATCTATCTATCTATCTATCTATCTATCTATCTATCTATATACATATATACATATATGCGTATATATATATATATATATATATATATATATATATATATATATATATATACACGAACATACATACATACGTACATACGTACATACGTATATACATACATGTGAAAATTAAATGGGTATATATGTGTGTGTATATGAATGTGTATATACAAAAATTTAGATGTACGTATGCATGCATGTATGTATGTATATGTATGTATATATATATATATATATATATATATATATATATATATATATATATATATATATATATATATATTTATATATATATATATATACACATACACACACACACGCATACTTCTATGTATGTATAGGCAGAATGGGAGCAATGGCTAAAGAATTGGATAATATAATTATACATGGAACCGTTTTGGAAATCTTTCACAACCAACATTGCTTCATTTTCTTCGCAATCACTCCATGGGGTAAACACACACTAAATACACACACCACACGAACATATATGTATACATATATATATATACACCTACACCACACCCATATATATATATATATTCGCATTTGCATATACGTATATATATATATATATATATATATATATATATATACACGCACATACATACATACACAGACATATACATATATATATGTATACATACATATATATA
>NC_142945.1:5532418-5562418 GCF_046866305.1 Octopus bimaculoides | reverse complement strand
GACCAAGCTTTGTAAGTGGATTTGGTAGACGGAAAGTCTACAGGGAAGCGGGGTCCGTGGGATGGACGTAGCGACGTGCATTCGGGTGGATTAATTCCTGGGAAGGAAATAGCTGCATGCTAATCCTTTGTTGTAGGTTCGAATCCTGCGCCAGTGTTGGTGCGTTTATATTCCCGTAACTGAGCGGTTTGGTCAAGAGACGGATAGAATAAATACCTGACTTGAAATAATGAGTACTTGGAGCGTACTCCAGTATGGCCGTAGTCAAATGATTGGAACGAATAAAAGAATATATATATATATATATATATATATATATATATATATATATATATATATGATGGAGTCTCCCGTCGATAGACAACTTATGAGGGTTCGACAATTTTTAAATACAACCAAATGACTGAAAAATGATGAGCCAACTCCAGCCAGAATCGAACCCCCAAATATCGGCACAGAGAATGTATGTCGATTACATCGACCTCCCACAGCACTTTTATGGACCCCGAAAGGATGAAATGCAAAAAAAAAAAAAAAAAAAGAAATCGACCTCGGAAATTTTGAATTCCGAACGTCAGAACAGACAAAATGCCGCTAAGCATTTTGTCCGGCATGCTAACGATTCTGCCAGCTCGCCGCCCTGACAACACTATTCTATATCAACGTAGTTAGGTCGGCGCCCAACCACTTCTATTAATTAACCGCAATTGTAGAAAACGCAATTATCGACTTAATTGTTGAATGTGGCCATCGACAATATTTTCACTGTTGTTGTTGTTTTTGTCTATTGTTGATGTTGCTGTTGTTTAATGTTTTTTCTTATTGTTGTTGTTGGTAGTTGAAATTGTTGTTGCTGCTGTCGTTATAGCAGTTGCTTCTTGATGTTCTAGTCGTCGTAGCCATCACCGTTGTTGATATTATTATTATTATTATTATTAATATCATTATTTTATTGATGTTTTTGTAGAAGCTGTTATTGTTGTTGTTGTTGCCCTTATTTAATTTTTTTCCATAGTTTTTCTCTTATTTTTTTTTACTATTATTACTTTTGCCGATCTTCTTCTTGTTTTAGACGTTGCTTTTGTTCTTGCAATCGCCTATTATTATTATCATTATTATTATTATCAAGTATTATTGACCAAATAATCTACATCCTTATGATTATTATTAGTATTATTATTATTATTATCAATATTACTATTATTGCAGTTACTATTTCAAAAGGAGTCATTAACATCGTTACGACGACGACGACGACGACGACCACTGCTATTATTATTATTACTATTATCATTATTATTATCATTATCATGATTATTATCATTATCATTATTACTACTATCATTATTATTATTATTATTATCATTATCATTATCATTATTATTATTACTACTATCATTATTATTATCATCATCATTATTATTATTACCATTATTATTATAGAAACCATGTACAACGTCACCATTATAACTACTACTACTGCTGCTGATTGTTGCCGTTACGATTGTTGCTGTTCTTTCTTGTTGTTGTTGTTGTTTTTGCTTGTGACGTTTCTGTAGCTATTACTGCTTATGTTGTTGTTGTTGTTGTGGCTACCGCTTTTCATGTTATGCTACACATAGAGAAACGGTAATACCGTTGCTATATCTGGATGACCTCGTATTGATGCAGTTATGGCTGCCTTTGTTGTTGTAACTGTTCTTGCCGGTTGTGGTGGTGATGGTGATGATGATGACGAATAACGATGATAATGATGTTGATGATGATATGGCGCTAGAGGCGGTGGCGATGGCGCCGTCGACGGCGGCGGCGCTTGTGGTGGCGGTTCGTGCCCATCTGATGATTTCCTGATTAATTGCTGTCTATTGACTAATTAATCACCGTAGTCTTTATTCAAAGACTTGATTAGAAATACCGTCTGTAAAATTGTACAGCCAATATTGACCAGTGAGTTTAACACAGAAACGGAGTTACTGTTAATGGTGGTGGTCATGGTGGTTGGTGGTGGGGATGATGATGATAATGGTGGTGGTGATGGAGTTGATTGTGGTGTGATGGTAGTGGTGGTGATGGCCTTGGTGGTGGTGGTGATGATGATGATGGGGATAGTGGTGCTGGTGGTGTGTTGCTAGTGGTGGTAGTGATGATGATGATGACTCCTGAGGAAGATGATGACGGTGGTAATGGTCGTGGAGATGATGACGATGATGATGATACTAATGACAATGATGATGGCTTTATTGATTATAATGGTAATGATTGTTGGTGATGATGATGATGATGACGAGACGGCGGTACGGGTGGTGTTGAGGATGGCGATAATGATGATGGTGGGTGGTGGTGGTGATGCTGCTGCTGATGGTTGTAGCATTGCTGATGCTGCTGATAGCCATGGCAGTTTTCACGATGACGGCGACGACGATGATTATGAGGAGGAGGAGGGGAGGAGGAGGCGGAGAATGATAATTACTATGACGATAATTGATGCTGTTGACGGTGATATTGGCAACGATGATGTTGAGGATGATGCTGATGATAAAGAGGAGGAGGAGAATGAAAAAAAAGAAAGAAAGGAAGCAAATGACGATGATGATGGTGGTGGTGCTGATTATGCGGAAGAGAGGGAAGGGGAAGAAAATAGTGATGAATGATGATGAATATTAATTGACGATGGTGATACTGCTATTGGTGATGATGATGACGACGACAATGAAAGTGATGGTGATGACGATGGTGATGATGGCCGTAGCGATGATAATGACATGATGCTACTGATGACGATGGTGAAGCTGATGATGGCAATGTGGGTGATGAGGACGATGATGCTAATTACAATGAGGGGTGTCCGGAATAACAATAGAATAACTGCTGTCGATGATGATGATGATGATGATGATCATGATAGTATTGATGGTTGTAGAGATGATGGGGATGGTGGAGTAATGAACATGGCGGCGATGATGATGATGGCTGTTACTAATTTGCAGATATTGGTGCTGTTAGCCTTGGTGGTGATGATGATGATGATGATGACGACGATAATGTTGTTGTGGTTGGTGTTGGTGTTCATGATGGTGGCGGTGAAAGGGGAGGTGAGGGGGAGAGTATTCGTGATTTTGATGGCGGCGATGGTATAATTAATTTTTCCTTGGCTCTGTAGTCAATTTCCTGCTGCTGTTGATGATGATGATGACGGCGACGACGGCGATGAAGATGATGATAATGGCTGATGATGACGAAGAAGGCGTGATGACTACGTTGATAATGATGACGAAGTCGAAGATGCGATGACAACGACGATTACGGTGATAACAAAGATATAATAACGATGACGATGATGATAAAAGTGAGGATGATGAGAAGGATGACGATGACGATCGTTGAAGAGTTAAGAAATCTGTTTCACTATTAAACGGTCCTGGGTTCGATCTTACTGCTCGGCACTTTGAACAAGTGACTGCTTTTCTAGCATGGCATTTGGTTGAGCGACATCTTACTTTTGTGTATACGACATACCGGCATACAAATTAGTCGAACAAATCTACCCTCGCGACACCCTCTCGTATGTCTGTCTTCCAGTCAGTTATTCAGTTTGTCTGTCGGCCATATTGTCTAACAACTCGAAGATATCTGAATGTGTCTGCCAAAGCTCCGTTCATCCGTCGGTACAATTACTTTCGGTTTCTTCTCCCTCTTTCATATTATTCCCACCACCATCATTTAAGAAAAAAAAATAATAAAATCAGGCCCTTTATTTTGCTTATCACCCACTTTCCTTCCTTTTTCTGCTCCCCCTTTTATTACCACCACCATACATCATCGGCCCTACATCGTCATCATGACCCTGACATTACCACCAACTACTGCCGTCGCCACCGCCCTATTATATCATCTTAATTACCAGCATCATCAGGAACAGCATAAATGATATCAGCCTCCTCCCACCCTGCCACCATCGTCTAATTAACAGTAGCAATTAACAAGCATAGTGAACAAAGATGTTAAGGAGGTCAATACCGCAATCGTCATACAAAGAAACAAATATACCTCCCTCCTAATCAATAAAAAAACTACATTAATACATGATCACGTGTCATCAATATCGTCTTCATTGTCGTAGAAATCGTCTTAAACATTATCAACCACACCCACCGAATATTCTTACCGACGCCATAATCGCCGGCAGCATTACCAACACCACCCTAAAACTGTCTAACACCACTACTGATGCCGCCGTGGCCAACACCACTGTCCAAAAATGACCGTCGATGCCCCCCCTTACTATCTCTGACAGTCAACATGTACATCAACTGTAAGACCAACGAGACAAATTGTTTAAGAGAACCAATTATGACGTCATCACGTTTCATCAAAGGGGAAAATAATGGTTTTATGACAAGTTTGTTCTATGATGTTAGTTTGTCCAACACACACGCGTATATACACATACAACCATACACAAGTATAACTACATATATAGAATTACATATTTAACTATATATGCATATATACACACACGTATGTTAACAGCAATTAAACGTAAGAAAGTACTCAATATGGCGTCCATCTCGAAGTACCGCGCCGAGCGTGCGATTTATTTTATTGTTGGATATTTTAGCAGTAAAAGAACCTGCTTTGTATGATTACCGATGTTTCAAGTGGCGGTGCCATTATCAAACAACCACAAAAATACCTTGTGTTCTGGCATAAAAATTAACCACGTGGCTTCAGGTTCAGTCCCACTGAGTGCAATCTTGGGCAATATTTAACAAAAACATCTTTAAATGACAGTCTTACCGTACGCCAAGCAAATGGGAAGCAGTAATTGAAGTAGGTGGTGAATACGCACGGGAATAATCATTTAAAGAGGTTTTTATGTTATTCTGTTGTATAAAATTTGTTGAAAAGAGCCGCAATAATAATGCACCAAACCAATAGAAAATATCAGTGTTCTGCATGATATGGACGTTACACGAATAACATCAAACATTGCAGTGCAGTTTTAGGGAAAATTTTTCATACACTAAAAAAGTTTTAAAACAACAATAGACGGAAAAGATATAAATGTACAAGAAATGAACAGAACTATATGAACAACATTTTGCTTACACAATACAGATGTTTTATTGATGAAAAATGCACAATAAAACGTTAATTTATTTCATATCAAAAAACAATTCAAATAGAATATACATTATAATGTTTCGTATATTTTTTTTTTTTTTTTTTTTTTTTTTTTACAGTTTATCCAACAGCTTGATAGACAGTTAAATAAGTTAATTCGGCCAGGAAACCTTGGGTGACTGAATTTCACAATCTTGTTTTCATATCTTCACCCTCTTAACTGATCCAGCGTCCTGCTACATGAACGTGATACTGCACACTACACCTCCATGTAGGTAGGTGTGTGTATATTATGTATAGTATATATTACATACCAAAGACTTGAGAATGGAGTAAGTGGAGCAAGAACACACGAAAAGTGTCGCTGAAGAGGTCACATGTGTGACGAAAGATTTCCAGATAAGGGACACGAGTTGAAATAAAATAAGAACAGTAATAAACGAGTGAAGAAGAAACAGAATTATATAAGTATGTACAATATTTTACATATTGAAAATATAAGAATGAGGGTTCCTAGCATGGCCACATCAGGAAATTCATGCTGGATGAATATAATATATCAGAAGCCAGAAAATCGATAAAATACATTGATCTTACCGATTTTGGAAATGCATGAAGGATTAACTCAAACTTGACTGGATTTGAACCTCGAGGCGTAAAAGGATGCGACAATACAGCAATGTATTAAAACCGACAATTTAACAGTACTGCCGTCGATCCTGCTTATTTCTTATACAGAAAAATGGTGAGGTTGATTTAATCCAACCCAGTTACCATAGCTGGTACATATTTAGCCGATACCGGGAAAGTTAAAAACCGACAGCCAGATTTGAACCCCGAATATAAAATGGCGAAATTAAACACCGACGGGAATTTAATCTGTCGCTTTGTCTGGAGTATTACAATAGTGGGTTTTGAGGGTCTCTAAATCCTCAGTAAATCTTTTCTGAATAAAAAAGGAAGGTTGTGACAAGTCTCGCATCCACGGTCCTTATGCCACGGCATTAAAGCGGATTCAGAGAAAGAAAATCAATGTGATGATATTTTACCGATACCGATATGAAATTCAAAGGTGACATCGACAGGATTTGAACTCTGGACAGAGCCGGAAGAAATGCTGTTACATAGTTTGTTCGACTAACAACAATTCTGCTAATTCATCGTCTTAGAGATATGTTTTAAGTTTTGGCACATGGCCAGCAATTTTGAGGGAAGAAAGTATTACATCGACAGTACATGACTGGTACTTTATTTTACCAGCGGCGGAAGGATAAAAGACCAAATGAAAATCTGCAGTATTTGACAAATTGAAGAAATGGTAAGAAAAATAGCTTCAAGTATTTTTCCACGACAACCAATCCGCTGCAAGAGCACATTCTAATTCTGGCAAAAGTCCAAACCGGCAGTATTCCAGATTCAGATGGGAATATTAAGAAGATACTAATACTGGAAGACATTTAATTCGTTGCGTTACCGATCCTGAATCTAGCAAAGAAGAAAAAAAAAAAAAAAAAAAAAAAAAAAAAAAAACTTTTCATCGCAACAAAGCCTGAAATTTGTAAGGGACAGGCAAAGTCGATTATCCAAACCAACAGGTTAATGGAACTACCTTTTTATCCTAGTTTAATGAAGTTGACCTCGGTAGGATTCGAACTCAGAATGTGACGAACCGTAACTAAATACTGAAAGCATTTTGAACGAATCTAGAAGTTTACCATTCTTGATTGGTGCAGTAGGAGAAATTGAGTCAAAGCCAGAATTTTAAGAGGGAAGGTGTGTTAGTCGATGAAATCCAACACCTGTTTTAGTTTTTTTGCTCTGCACTGGTGAATTGTTTCACCTTCCACCTCAAAAGAAAAGTAGAGCTAGAGAGGAAATGTCTGACTGCGAAAATGTTTGAGAGTCGATGGAAGAGTGTAGCACGAAAGTTGCGAATGAATGTAACCGCATGAACGAGATGAAGGACTCATCTCAGCTACCAATGGCGAGGCGGGGCACGTAGGGTCCGAGCTAAACCCGCCTTACCACTCCATCCGTAATGTCTTCCGGACTGTGTCATCATTCGATTTTATTCCGATTTCATTGTTCAAAATTTTTAAATGCATGTTTCTGTCAATTCATCAGATTCATCTGACCCCAAATTAGGTTGTATCGTCCCCTCTATGTCGCCCCCTGTGGGTAATAAAAAATTAGAAATCCAATACCCGGTTTTAGTTTTTTTTATCTGCGGAGTTTATAAAAGTTAAATCCGGTGGGATTTGAAATCTGAACGTTTCCACCTGTAACTAAATATCTCAAAGCATCTTGGCTGGCGCGTTAATGATTCTGCCAATGCACCGCCCATGGGTCACGCTATTCATTGCAGATAGTAAACGATGCAAACAGTGGACAATGGAATAAGCATTGGGGGAGAAAAACTAGGAGCAGTGAAAATGAACAGTAGAAACTGGACATTGGGAACTAAACGCTTGAAAATTGAATAGTTTATGGTAACAGGTTTTTGAAAATGTAAACCCGCATATGCCAAGTCATTGTAAAAAAACGTAATGGAGCCAGTGAACACTTGAAACAAACATTGCAAAACACTGGCAGGAATTACGCTGGCTAAGATCTGAAACTGAAAATTGAGAAAGTAATCAATGTTTACAAATCTGAAAAATTATCATGTAAACAGGTTTTTATGCCAGGTCATAATATTCATTAAAAAGTGAACAGTAAATAGTGAACAAAATAAACAGTGAACATTGAAAATAAACACTGGATAACAGAATATCGAAACCAATAAACAGTAGAGACGTTGAGCGGTATAAACTGAACGTCAGAAAACAAATTGGTGAACATCGGAAGAAAAACAGTTCTGGTCAGGGCATGTTGCAGAAGAATACCCACATGCATCAAATAGATATTGTTTTAGCTTCTTTGATTAGAGTTCATCCAAAACTTTAGTCTACTTTCTCTTCATCCGGCGAAATATTCACCAATGACAACTTCAGTAGGTTTGCATTGTGTTCAGTTCTTCGAATTTGTCTGTTGTCACCTTTCATATTGTCCATATGTTCAACTCTTATTCTCTTCGTTCCATTTGTGCTCTTAAGGGTTACCGTATACAAATAATGCAATACAATTATCTCAAGGAGTGGGGGAAATCAAGGCGAAACGAA
Source organism: Octopus bimaculoides (assembly GCF_046866305.1). Lineage (NCBI taxonomy): Eukaryota > Metazoa > Mollusca > Cephalopoda > Octopoda > Octopodidae > Octopus > Octopus bimaculoides. The sequence goes on along the minus strand of NC_142945.1, from coordinate 5,554,133 downwards.
ATAAAAAAAAGAGCAAGTGGGGAAATGAGGATAAAACAAATGAATCAATAGTTTTGGTACCAATAAAGTCAGCTTCAAATGTCATACAAAAAAAAGACTTGGAAACTGTCCGAAAAAGTTATTTTCTGGCTGCTGTTGATTGGAACGATGTTGCTTCTGCTTATCTCCAAGACAGTTCTGTTAAGTAAATGTATGACGAGCGTCGTTCTAGATGATTAGCTTATTTCAGAAACAAACCAGTATTTAATAAAAAAAGTGAAATCCTGAAGAATTCCAGGAATAGGTTTCAACGTGTCTATATTCCGTATCTCGGGATGACAGTTCGTTGCCAGAAATTTTGAGGGGAAGGGTACAAGTCGATTTCATCGATCTCAGTACTTGATTGGTATTTCATTTTCTCGACTCCGGGAGAGATGACAGGCGTAATTGATCTCTAGTTTTGAATTCAGAACTTAATGAGCCAGAGGAAATGCTAAGTATTTTGTCCGACGTGGTAACGATTCTGCCATCTTGCTGCTGTCTTTAAAAGCTGCCAAAATGTAAATACTGCTGGTTCTTCTGATGGAGAAGTTTATGAAGGCCACTGGTCAGGGTGTGCGGAAATGAAAACGTTGGACATCTTTATTGGCAGCAATGAGCCTGTTAAAATACTAGCCAAGTATACTTTTATGAAAAAAAGTTACAATTTATTATGTCCTTTTTGAGTTGCATAATTTGACAACTGGAGTTAATAAAGGATTTCTTCAGCTGCTGAATGAAGCCTTGTCCTCTTCATAGGTGCCAATGTGTTAAACCACAGGTGAGGTAACAATGAGAGCCAATATTTCTTTCCAATGAGGATGGAGTCTTACAGGAGATTGTGTGAACACGTCGTTGCATTCTGCCATTTTGGTTTGAAATCGGAGGTTAAGCGAAAGGAATATTGTGATATTGGTATGGGTGAGGGCAGCCATTCACTTTCAGGAGTTGCGATAAGGTGTTGGTTTGTATGCTGACCCAGAACAGAGTCAGCTAATAGTTATTTTCACAGCCTGCTGTATGACAAGTATTTTCACACTGCCTCGGTGCCATTAAAGGAAAACACAAAATTTTAAATACCCCACCGAAAATCACGCTGAGAAGGTTTTTGTACAATTTAAAAAAAAAAAAAAAAAAATAGTATTCGTTTCGACTTTCAAGAGTTCCAATAATAAAATCCATTTCGTTGGCACCTGATTTTTCTTAAGGAGTTTTAAGAGCGTGTGTGCGTAGTCGTTAATGGGATTTGGAAGTTAGGGGACCTGGCTGTTTGAGAGGTATGCAAAAGAGCCCTTTCTAAAACTGCTTCTTGGCTTAGCACACTAGAGAGTAAAAGGAGCTTAAACACATTCACTGGCAGGGTTAATGAGAGTAAAACTAGTCAACTAATTTGAAATCCAGAGTGATTAGGAGGGAGGGGGTTGGGTAGTTATGTAGATTTGTCCTCATCTTGTTCGTTGTTAACGTTTCGGCTGATATACCCTCCAGCCTTCATCAGGTGTCTTAGAGAATACCACTCTTCTATTGGTGTTTCTACTCGAAGGAGATATTTGCGGAGTGTTGTATTACTTTTGAATACTGTCCCAATGTCATATGGGCCGCATATGTTTTTTTTTTCGGAGAGGCCTTTCTATAGAGGGTAGACAGACTGCACAGTTTATCGTTTTCGTCCTCTTCATAATTGGAGTGGATAGTATGTTCTCGGGGTAGTTGTTGCTTAAATTATTGAGCAGACTATTAACATCGAACCCAGGTTCGAAATTTCCCCAAGACACCTGATGAAGGCTGGAAGGTATATCAGCTGAAACGTTGTGTTAACAACAAACAAGATGAGGACAAATATCCGTCAAATGTAAATAAAGTGAATATTATTGAATGGTTTCCAAAATGCACCAACCCTTCGACACACTCAAAGTGGGGAGAAACTGCACAATCAAAAAGGTACATAGCCTGGGATCAGAATGGATATAGAACTGATAAAACATACGATATTTGTAGCCTGATCCAGGATACGGGTGGTTGATACAACTACCCGTTGCAAAGTTTCCTGAAGGAAATTGTGTTGCGCAAGGTTGTAAAGTGACAGAAGGTTGGATGTAAAGGGGTAACCTAAAAAGGTACCCCGGTGCCAGAAGTTAAACCGATGCGAAAGTAAAGTCTGCGGGAAGACTTTCTCCACTAAGTTTTAAACAGTTGCAGTAAAATTGACCAAAGAATTGGTGGTGCTAAGAAAACTCTACATCACGATATATGCGGCATTGCAGCTAAGCAACTGTAATTTAAGCTACTAGTAGTTTGTACTTCATGTAGTTACAAAGCTTCTTATGCAATTATAGTTTTACGTAAGTCATCTTAAATGTGTAAGATGCCGAATGAGCAAGATAAACTGTATTGCGTATCATACATACGTTTATCAGCCGATATAGTAGTCTAGTAATAGGTTCTGTTGCCCAGCCTTGTCACTAAAACGACGTTAGACGCAGAGCGTCCACCGACATCGCCGTCGTACCAACAGCAGTGTCATCACCATCATCTCCCGTTTAAGGATCAGGGAGTATTGAAGGACGATTTGCAATGAAAGAAGCAATCCATGAACATAAGCAGCACCACCAACAACCATTAAATCATTAACTATGAAGACCAAAAGCAACGGAAACGAAAAGTACGAAGTCAACAGCAACGACATCTTTCCGGACTGCACGAAATTCTGGAAGCTTAAAATTAATTTATAAATTGTAGAAAATAGGGAACAGAAATGTTTTAGACCACCTTAAACTGTATATTTTTCCAACTACCTTCGAAGAAAAACTCTCGTTTAAATATTCAAAGAAATTTGGGAGCAGTACTTCGTCCATCTTCACATTCCAATTTCAAATACCGTCCGAGTCGATTTTTGCTTTTCATCCTTGGCAGCGGCGGAGAGATCGATATTGATAAAATGTCACTAGAGCCCTGGGATCGATGTAAACGACTCCCTCCCCCACTTCTCTTCAGCATTGCTGGTCTCGTGGTGAAAATTTGAAACCATTATTATTCTGATGGTGTTGGTAATGTGGGTGGCTAAGTGGATATTCCAGCATCGATGATGAGGATGATCACAACAACGACGGGACGTTGTCTGCCGAGATGAAATAGCGGTCCACCATTTTATGTCGATGATATCAATGATCGTGGTGGACTCCAATGCATTCTTACAGTATTTCAATAATGATGGATGGAATAAGCAGCCGACATGTGCCTAAGTGTGTGTGTGTGTGTGTGTGTGTGTGTGTATGATTTGTCATAGTAGTGATGACTGAACGGCTGTGTGTGTGTGTGTGTGTGTGTGTGTGTTAAGCGGTCTGATTAATATTCCGTCTTGTTAACCGATAGCACACATGCGGTTGATTGGATTGATGTTCATCATTATGTTTAATGAGGGCCTAATTGCTTAGATCAATCCCGGTCGGCCATTCCTGCCGCCGATCTATACACCCCTACCCACCACCAACCCACGCGCACGCGCGCACGCGCGCACGCGCGCACACACACGCACGCGCGCACGCGCGCACACACACACACACACACACACACACACACACACACACACACACACACACACACACACACACACACACACACACACACACACACACACACACACACACACACACACACACACACACACACACACACACACACACACACACACACACACACACACACACACACACACACACACACACACACACACACACACACACACACACACACACACACACACACACACACACACACACACACACACACACACACACACACACACACACACACACACACACACACACACACACACACACACACACACACACACACACACACACACACACACACACACACACACACACACACACACACACACACACACACACACACACACACACACACACACACACACACACACACACACACACACACACACACACACACACACACACACACACACACACACACACACACACACACACACACACACACACACACACACACACACACACACACACACACACACACACACACACACACACACACACACACACACACACACACACACACACACACACACACACACACACACACACACACACACACACACACACACACACACACACACACACACACACACACACACACAGCTGATCCTACAACCAAGACTGCCGACGTAATGATGTGTGATGGTGGGGGAGCCGACTCATCACTATCGCTCCCCTCCCTCCCTCCCTCTCACTACTAATCCTTTCTTTACTCCCAACATTGTAATGCTTTCCTCCCTTTCCACTGTATCGCCTTCCTCTCACCAGTGTCTCCCTCTCCTTTCATCACTCTCCCCTCTATTGCGTTGCTTCCCTTCCCTGGATCGCTTTTCCTCTCGTTATCTCTTTTCTCCCCTCGCATCACTGTATTGCTTTCCTCCCCCTCACTCGTTACTATCACCCCGCCCCGTCTCTCGTCATTATGTCATTACAATTATTCTTTCCCTGATTATTAACTTTCACTTTCTCTTTGCCTGGAACCATTTTCTTTGCCTCACCGAAACCACTGCTAATGGCGCCCTCACCGCCAAACGCCGCCACCGCTACCAACACCACTATTACATTATAGCATTAAAACTAACATTAAAACAAGTATTAAAATAGCAATACTATCACTATAAAAACAGCATTATAATAATAATCGTCATTAATAATCGCGACCACCACAATTACGATGAATAATTTTTACTGAAGGCACAAAACCTTGAAATTTCGGAGGAGGGGACTAATCGATTACATTGGGCCCCAGTGTTTCACTGGTACTTTATCGTTCCAGAAAGGATGAAAAGCAAAGTCGACTTAGGTGGAATTTGAACTCAGAACGTAGCGACGAGCGAAATACCGCTAAGCATTCCGTCCAGCGTGCTTACGATTCTGCCAGCTCGCCGCCTTAAATTACGATGAATAATAATGGCTTCCGATTTGGGCACAAGGCCAGCATTTTTTTTTTTTTTAGGGGAGAGAGTAACTATCACATCGATTCCATTCTTGACTGATACTCATTTTGTCGACCCCCAAAGGAATTAAAAGGAAACATTGACGCCGGCGAATTTCGAACTCAGAACGTATGGAGTCAGAACACTTCCTAACACTTGCTTTCTATTTACGCTCAGTGATTTTGTCAGTTTTGGCACAATGCCTGCAATTTTAGGGAAAGGGGTCAATTAAATCGATCTCGACACTTGGCTGGCATTTTATTTTATCGATCTTCGTTGAAAGCATGAAAGGGAAGATGTTCGGTGAGATTCGAACATGAAGAACCGGAAGAAATTGCGCCAAACAGTTTGTCAGATGCGCTAACGATTCTGTCAGCTCACCGCATCAGAAATGCTTACAAGTTCGGGCACGAGGCTAACAATTTTTAGACGAGGGGTAAGTGGTTCACATAAGCACCAACCCTCGAGTGGTACTTATTTGACTACAACAGGAGAAAACCCAAAAGCTGGCCTCGGCGGAATTTGAACTCGAGACGTAAATAACCGGAAAAAAATGCTGTCAAACATTTTTGTCCGTTGTACAACCGATTTTTCCAGCACGTGACCTTATTAATTCTACTCTGGGCACGAGGGTAGAAATTTCAGGGCAGCGGACGAGTTTATTACATCGATCCCAAAAGGTACGGCAAAAATCGAACTCGGTCGCATCTGAACTGAAAAAACCGGACGAAATGTCGTTAAGCATTTTGTCCGTGGTGCTAACTGTTTTTCTAGCTCATCACCTTAATAATCACCCTTGACAGTGGGCCATTTTTATCCGTGATTAACCGAAGGCTATGAAAGCAACCGACTTACCTGGTACACCTTGCATAAGCTAAGGTAAAAATCTTTGACCTCATTAATATCCTACAGCGGAATACATGTGTTCTATGAACAGCTTAAGATTAAATGCTAATCCCAGCACTTAACCTCGATAGATTGAAAGGTACAGTTGATTCTGGGATTTGAACTCGGAATAGAAAGAACCAGAAATACCGATAAGAATTTTGTCCGATACGTTAACGATTCTGCTAACTGACCACCTTAATACTTTTTCTATAAAAACAACGTCTCGAATATTGGAAATAGAAGGTAGGGGTAGTCTATTATATCGACCTCCCAGAACTTGGTTCATACATGTTTTATTGATCCAGAAAAGCTGAATGGGAAAAAACATACCTCGGCGAAATTTAGAACTCAGACCGTACAGCTGGAAAAAAATGCAGCTAACCATTGCTCGGCGTGCGGTAACGATTTTATTAGCTAACCACCTTAATTGAAATTTATAGAAGAACAAAAGACGAAGACAGGTGTATGAATAAGTATTAATTTGACTCTCGGAATATTCTCTTATTCCTTTCTGTTGAAGAGAGTAGGCTCGAAATGTAAGACTTTCATTTTCTAATACACTTGTTTTTCAATATATTTGAACTATAATACGTTCACGTGGTTACCCAATTTGAACCCGACTGAATTTCCTACTCTTTCAGGACCTCTTCTCATCCACATACCAGCATTTCATGTGGATTACCACTGGGATACACCGACTACTTTCACTGGATATTTTCGTTGTAAATCGCTGCAAACCACCACCACATTTCAACTTAATGATCACCACTGACAGTATCAGGTCATACTCGGATCATGAGAAATTGAGATATGCCAGATAGTTATATTTTACTGCCATTTTTTAAAATATAAAGTTGATCATTCAACTCAAAGTAAAAATCTGTCTCCAGTAAGCCTGATCGAAGTAAACTCCCTCAAATCAGTTTACCATCCAAAAAGTGTGGGAAGGTTACATTTTTCAATATTTATTACCCCGTCAGGAACAACCATGTTCTCACAAGATCCTTGCGAGACAAATAATACGGCGCCCACAACTATCTGGTTATTATGACAATGAAAAGCGCTGTAGATTGATTGAAGTTTTGACACAAAAGTAAAATAAAGAGCTTACAATAACTGCATTCGGCCCGAATTTCAAAGGAAAAAAACCTACCGACACCAAAAAGTGAAAGTAAATTCAAAAGTTAAAGCAAATTTGTAGGATAGGCAAATAAACCATGCAATACATTTACATAGAGACAAGAAATTAGTAAATAGTGTGCAGAGTCCTTGGGATCATAGGGCCAGTTACCCCGTTATTTTGTGTTGGCGACCGAGATCACAACAATGCCTCTGTATAGGAAACCACTATGGCTGAGGTTACTCATTTGCAGCCTAGTAAATTAGAGCAATGAGGAAGTGTTTAAGGAACACACTGCATCACCCAGACTGAGAATCGAAACCACGACCTCGAAGACAAACACACTAACTACGCCAATGGTGGAAAATGAAAGTTCAGCCATAGTCTGTTGAAGTCAGTTCTAATGAAAGCTAAGGTTCAAAAGTCATCTTATGAAGAGCGAGTTACAAAAGACCGACTGATTAGATACGACATAAGATTCCGTTCAACCAGACGTAAAGAAGATCCTCTCATCGTTATCTAAGCAGTATAAAATATCTCCAAGAACGGTGGAATAGGTAGGCTAAACCCAATTCAAGACCAGAGAATCAGAATCAGACAAGACGAATTGTACACTGTTGGTGCAATGATAGCACACTACACCGAGGTCACCTATGTCAAACCAAAGAAGAAACCACATAAACCAAATTTAATATTTTTTACAATCGTTTCAGTACCATTCCGTTTCGAACTGCATTATATATGCCTGACAAAACGTAAAATATTTACATAAATTTAAATATGGCTGAATATGTCGAAGCGACACAGTCAGTGGCACCTGGCCCTTCAACAGTGATGACTTTTGTGATGAATTCCTTCCAAGTTACTTCACAGGCAAAAAAAAAATTAAAAAATGAATAAATGTAACAACTAGACCCGGTCTCCCCTAGGAAAAAAAGGTTGAAGAGTGCCAGTGGGACAAAACCCCCACGCTCTTTCCATCTATACCTCCCTCTCACATAAACCGATACCTGTAATTAACTCCTATCCGATTAAATAAGTTAATTACCAGGCCTAATTAACTGTACTGAGTCACCCAATCCTTCTGCTGCACATGTTCCAGCCTTGTGTCACATAATCGGCAAAATTTGCGATGTATTTTATATTCTATTCTAGGAACAAGGCCCAAAAATTTTGAGAGAAGCCAGTCGATTAGATCGACCTCAGTACGCAACTGGTACTTAATTTATCGACTTCGAAAGGATAAAAGGCAAAGTCGACCTCGGCTGAGTTTGAACCCAGAACGTAAAGACAGACGAAATATCGCTAAGCATTTCGCCCGGCGTACTAACGATTCTACCAGCTCACCGCCTTCGATAAGTTTAATATTAAGTAAAAAGTGGGTCTTTTTATTTTTATAGGGGTGGGTGGGAAAGGAAGGAACATCCGTAACTTTTTCTTTTTACAGGTGAGCTGGACTTGTCACTTTCCATCTCGTTTTGGCCAGGAAAATTCCCTGAAAGAAATGTGGAAAAACGATTTCCTTATGTAAAGGAGGGTGAAGTATGTGGAAAAATGGGTACACAATTATTGAATACAGATTTCCGTACCTTTAAGTTTTATATTGGCAAACTTTTCAATAAAAGAGGAACGGAGATATTATAAAAAAAAAAAATAAAAAAAAAAAAATGTCCCAGTGAAAACCTAGCTCAGGAAAAATTTCATTAAATATTTTAGAGAAGGTTGTGGGTAAAAGAATCAGCAGTGGGATACACCAATTCTTAGTTATGCAGTGTGTGAGAGTTGAATAAACATAAAGAGCGGTAATATTATTCTTTGTGAAAGCGGCTCCGATTTCTTAGATTCCGAGAAAAAAAATTACTTAAAAAGCAAAAGGTCGGAAACGAGAAAAAAAAAATCTTTCAAAATTTGCTTCAACGAATTTCGTTTGCTCCATGCAGTCAGGTTTTAAATGACTGCTCCAGGTTAATATAGCAAAACACGGACGTTAAAGGAAGCATACACAACTAGGATCCCAGGAGTGCGAAGCATGAACTCTGCGTATTAGGTTACGTATCTCTGAAGATATTTCAAATTTCCTTCGAATTTACAGTCCTAATTTTTAGTTTTGCCATCGTGTCCCTAGTGACAGGTAGTTCAAGTTTTGGTCAAATCGTTAAGGGAGCAACGAGTTGTGGCAACATTTGGGGCGTGGGTTAATATTTGGCTGAGGACTGACTAGGAGTCGAGAGAGATTGAATATAATATTTTAGTGTGTGGCTAACAACAAACTGAGTTTCTGATTATTTTCCGTGTTACGTAAATAAATAGTAACATAACGGAATTTATAGTTAGGCATCGATATTGGTTTAATATTGATTCTTTTATGTAATGAAAGTTTATCACTTACGGCGTTTTCCTTTCCAAATCATTTCATTATCGAACATCAATTTTTTTTTTTTTTGTGTTTCAACATCCAATGTGGGCGAGACCATTTGGCGTTGGAATAATTTTCTCCATAGCTCCAATGTAATATCAATGTACAACATGTTCCGTCTTGTTTCTCTTTAATACAAGGAAATAGCTTTCACCTTCAAACAATCTTCATTAAAGACAGCAGGATATCCAAGAGTACTCCGTTTTCTATCCAACAGCGGTCTGTTTGCGTAAAAAAAAAAGAGAGAATAATATATCGTTTTTAGTTGCAGCAGTGGAACCGCCAACTCAAATAATAAATAGGCGTGATTTCGCGCGCTTTTAATTTCATTGCAAAGCATCACGGTAGCAATGGTGATACTGGTGTTAAAAAAAATACAAGAAAAGACGTTCTCCACAAATCCCGTGATCCTTTGCAGCGCCACGCAAACTACGTGAAAATAACACACACACACACACACACATGTGTACCTTTAGGTTCAAAAGCTCACGATTTCGGGTTCGGTCCCCCTGCATAGCAGCTTGAGCTGTCATTACTCCTTTCACGCTCGACTTCCAAATCACAGCCGTGAACACATAAAATATGCTTATTTCCATTTTGTATTATAATTTATCGATTTTAATAAATATTTTTTTTTCAGTCTGTGTGCAATTGATAAAAGAGACAAACTTTGTTGTAATTCTTCCCATGATTCTTTACAAAATTGTCTGGTGGCGGGGAGAGGTAGTCGTATTTAAGAGTCACGTGTTCGAACAGAAGCTGTTTTCTTCCTTACACGACAAAGAGCTCCTGTACCGTGTCTTTTCTTTCGCTTCTTGCAGACAAAAATGGCCGCACGCCTTAACAATGGTATTTCGTCAGTAACAGCCCACGAGGAGAAGGATAACGCTAAAGAAGATGAAGTAAATGATGTTCCATCATTGGTACCGTTAACGGAGGAGGAAGAGAATGAAAGAAAGCCAATCTTCTTTGAAGCCCCACCAAGTTTGTCAAGTCATATTTCTGTTTCTTCGGAGGAGGACTCACCTGTAGAAATTGTGGATTCCACCGAAGTTACGAAAGAACTTGGGGAAACAAAATATGATGTAAGTAGAAGAAAACCGGCAATTTCCAGCCATTTTTCTACATCCCCGTCAAAAGAAACCCCGGAAAAAAATGGGGACCACACTGAAGAAACCGAATTAGTTGTCTCCTCAAAAGTGGTGTCTGAGAGAAATTTAGAGCCCAGTAAGGATACGGATCTAGTTGTCTGGTCAAAAGCGGTGCCTGAAAGCAGTTTGGGGCCCAGAAAACATATGGAGCCAGCCATCTCGTCAAAAAGGGTCTTTGTTAGAAATCATGATTACACTAAAAATTCGGAACTCGTAGTTCAGAAAAACGATATAAGTGAAATAAAGACAACCTCAAAGGCAGTTTTAGTTGACACTCTGTGGAGTTCAGTTGATAATTATACATCAAAATATAAATTTATTTTACGTGATGTAGATTCGCGAGCCAAAGTAACTAGAGCGGGAGCCATTACCAAAGTCCGTAACCCTTATTATGGAAGAAACGATGTTTGCAAAATGTATTTACGAAAGGGCCTAGCCTTTCGTACAGAAATTAAGGACACTCTTACTCGCCAAACAGGTATTCGTGAATCTATTAACGATACATTAAGTGAGGTGGAATTGCAAACGATCGCAGATATAGTTCTAGAAAATGTTGATGCTGCGACCCAAACAGATGAAGTTTTCTGCGCAGCTAGATTTCGGCAACTGGAGGGATTCAGAGAAACAACAGTCAAGATAGACCTGAACAGCAACCGTCCAACTGCGGCGGCGGCGGCAGCTGCAACTTCCATCATGGTACCTTTACGAAACCGCTCAGGCACCAAATCTCTAATGATCGTCGATTTCAATAATTTACCTTTCATTTATGGGAGGAGAAATCGGAAATATTTTGCCGCTTTAGAACGATCGATCGCCCAATCAAAAACCCCTATTAAGTGGGAAGACGTAAAAATCTATTGGCAACCGACCCCATCTTGTTATGCTCCTTCGATCGCATCCCTTGAAAGCGATGATTCGATTTCCAAACCCTTTTCTGAAATGTATGATGAAGTGGATCAAGTTATGGACAGTTTACGACTTTGGGAATTAAAGTATAGCAGTTCTAGTGAAGGACAACCTGGAGTTAATACAGATATCCTCCGCCAAGAACCTGACATGCCCAACCCCGTAACGAGCTCTATTACTCTAAAGGATCAAAATCCGACCGTTGAGGAAAGTTTAAATGTTCAGACCTTGCAACACAAGGTTTCTTCAGAATCGAAATCTAATGAAAGATCGCTAGATTTATTAGCTCAGTCTCACCAGCAAGCTTCGGTAGATGATAATACGGAACTTTGTGGGACATATCAACCTGGTTCTTCAAATTTTGAAGAACTACCGCAAGCATTCAATTTTTCTTTCTCCCAATTTATATTTCCGTCCGTTCTTATCGATACGAACGTAGGGCAACATAACCCTCGTATTGAAGAAATCGATGACGATATATCGATATCGTCGGAATCTGTTGCATCGTTAGATATTTCTGAAGAGGCGAGAATCCGAAAAGACAAAGAACAGGCGAGAATAATTTCCTATCCCACCTTATCTGGAGATTTTCAAGAGGAGGAGAAGCCGCCGCTACTGACCCCTATTCAAGGTGCTTCTGCTGTAATAACCCATTCAAATAAACCATACTCGAGGGTTGATCTAAACTCTGAAGTAGTCGTCCACTCTGGTTCATTTGAACCCGATGAAAATGCCAAAGGGTCAGCTGATGATTTTTAAAAATTGCATTTTGAAATCCCATGATATGCGCACTTAAGATGGATATATTTGGGTGTACACACATCGAACAATAATAGTCTTTCCATTTAAAGTTTGAACGCTTCAGTCAATTTTTAATATTTTTGTTTTAAACCAAAATAAGGCGGGGTGCTGGCAGGATGCTAGGCGGCATTTCGTATTTCTTGACGATCTGAGTTCAAATTCCGCTGAGGTCGACTTTGCCTTTCATCCTTTCTCAGTAAATAAAATAAGTACCACCTGTTTTCGGGGGTCGATGTAATCAACTTACCTCTAACCCTGAAATTGCTGGCCTTGTGCTAAAATTTAAAACCAATATTTTTCAACAAGAATTTTTAAACTTCATACTTGCCAGTAATGTCTACCGCAATCCTATTTCTATCATCTTAAACGTTAATATTTTTAATTTCTGAAGGAAAGTACACGTACACACGCGCACACACATCTGCATGCTTACACACACACACACACACACACACACACACACACACATACACACACTGAAACTATTTGAATCACTATAAATGATTTTACCAAAGTTTGGACAATACATGTATCTTTTTAAAAAAAACTTTTACCCCCTGCTTTTCTCCTCCCCCACTAATCATTAAAAAGAAATCCATCTAATTGTGATTCTCCAAAAATACGCGATAATACCCCCTGTTCCTTTATAAATTTTATTTTTAATACCAGAACACTAGCACCGACTATCAACTTCTTTTTAATAAAATACTGAATATATTCCTAAGAATGCATTCTTCAGCTAGAAGGAACTACACTTCCGAAAATACTAAAATCTCCTCAATTTAATTCACGTGGTTCGGAATATAAACCAAACATACTTTGCTATGTTCCTCTCTGCATGTAGACTTTATATTTGGTTATTAGTAACTTATTTTAAGGCGGAGAGCTGACAGAAATGTTAGTACGCTGTTACCAGAAGCGTTAGGACGAAATGCTCAGCGGTATTTCTTCTGCCGTTACGTTCTGAGTTCAAATTCCGCCGAGGTTGACTTTGCCTTTCATCCTTTCGGGGTCGATAACTTAAGTACCAGTTACGCACCGGGTTCGAGTTCAAATTCCGCCCAGGGCGATTTCGCTGGTCATCCTTTACTAGACTGACTACGCTTTTCCTTGAGCTACCTTTTAAAACTGGAATTGGAAAGCAAGAATATAAAAAAAAAAAATGAACGATTTTCTTAGGGAATTACTTAAGTTCGAACTCTAATCTATTAAGCAACATTTGTGTGTGTGATTTTTTTGATTTGTTTTTACTGCATTCCAATCTCCTATATTTTTTATTCACCGTGCTTAACTCGGAGAACTGCTAGACTCGTCAGCATGTCAGACAACACGCTTGGCAACATTTCTTCTGGCTTTACATTTCTGAGTTCAAATTCTGCCCAGGGCGACTTCGTTGGTCAGCTTTTCATTTAATAAAATTACCAGTTAAATCAACTTCCCCTCCTCTCAAAATTTGTTGAACTTGTGTCAAGATTGGAATTATTCGCAGCACTTATTTACCGTTCCTCATTTCAACTTGCTTTTTTTTCTTTGGAAAATGTTACTTTTAAAACCAAAATTAAGCACTTCATGACTGGATTATGAGATCTAACCAGGCGATCTGCAAGAAACGGAACTTGTATAGATATAATTATACATGTCACATTGTAAATCGAAGCTCTCCACTAGTATTCGTTTATCTTTTACAACTGCTGAAGTGGACTAACGTGTTATAATGGAGGCAGTTGAATGCAGATCAGTGATCAGGTTCTTATACTGGAAAGTCGTACACCAAAAGAACTAATTTCCACAACTGTGCACAGATTCTCTTCTCTATCCCAAATCATTATGTCAGGTCTATTGCTTTTACATATTATTAAGGTTTTCACAGGGACATTCCATCAGTATTCCTCTTTGATGTGAGAGCCGATGGCTTCTACCATACTGTGTGTTCTTATTTCTTTGTCTTCGGGGTCATCATTTTGACGGATCTCTTGATACAGTTTCCAGGCCACAACATCATGTCTCATCGATCGATAATACTTCGATGACATACGCGTGTGTGTTTACTTCTCCACCAGCACCGCTCGACAACCGGTGTTGTGTATATGGCTACGTAACTTTGCGGTAAGGCAGAAAAAAAAAAGGTTTTAAAATGTCCTGGGTTTGATGTGTTCGACTAAACCCTTCACAGCAGTGCTCCAGCATGGCTGCAGTCCGATGTCTGAAAGAAAATAATTAAAAGATATAAAACAAAAACGCGGTGTATACTCTGCTTTTACCTTTATCAATCGATGTTAGAATTACTTCGTCCAAAGTTTCCGATGCAAATAGATCTGGTAGAATATTTTCGTAGGGATCAGAAATGCAGGGTTTGCAGGGTTTTAGAAGTAGAACAGTTGGACGGTTGTTCTATACTCCATCATAGACATCGTCGTCGTCGTCACTGTGCTGGTGATGGTTGTTGTGTTAGTAGTCCTCGTCATTGTCGTAGTGATTGGCACTCGTCGTGGCAGCAGTGAGGGTGGTCGCTCGAGTGGTGGCAGCGGCGGTGGTGGTGGTGGTTGTTAGCCAAGTGTACAATGGAAATTAATATTAGTTAATTACAAGAGTAAAACGTTGTTGTTGCCTATCTGTCCTCAGGCAGTATGACTATACGTCGTGTATTGATTGAGAATCTTGGAAGATATTCTTTGTTCAATGAAGCAGCAGAGGTTAGAGGGCGAAAGGGGTGGGTGGAGTGGAAGAGAGCGAAAGAAAGGGAGTGAGACTCGCATGCATAAATGCATAAACAGGTACAGACACACACATGTAGGCATGGGTGCCTACATGTGTATATCCATGATACGGAAGTGATATTTGAAATACATTTCGATTAAATAGTTTATATAATTACGAATGTATATATACATCCGTTTCTACACTCCTCTCAACATCTCTCTGTATCTACCCTACCTAACCTCCTATGTGTTTACCTATCTATCTATCTATCTATCTATCTATCTATCTATCTATCTGTTTGAAGAAGGCTATAGCTGAATATATGAGTGTATATAAATATATATATATATATATATATATATATATATATATATATATATATATATATATATATATATAGATATTTATATATATAATACATACTCATATAAATATGTGTATATATATATATATATATATATATATACATATTTATATATATAATACATACTCATATAAATATGTGTATATATATATATATATATATATATATATATATACATATTTATATATATAATACATACTCATATAAATATGTATATATATATTTATACTTATGTAAGTATATATATAGATTCATGAATATATATATGTGTGTGTGTGTGTGTGTGTGTGTATGTATGTATGTATGTATGTAAATATGTATATACGTATATATGTACACACACACATATAAATACATGTGTGTGGCTGCCTGTCCTTGGAACCTTCGACAAGTGTCTTTTATTTTTCACCCCTACAACTTTCAATCTTTAGACTGTGGCCATACTGTGGCACCTCCTTGAAGAGATTTAGTCGAACGAATCTATCCCAGTGCATATTTTCTTAAGGCGGAGATGTATTTTATTGGTCATTTTTACCGAATCGCTACGTTACAGGGATGTAAATACGCCAGTACCGGTTTTCAACACACACACAAACAGACATCCATATATATATATATATATATATATATATATATATATATATATATATATACAACAAGTTTCTTTCAGTTTCTCCTGTACCAAATTCGCTTATGGCTTTGGTCTGCCCGAGGCTTTAGTAGAAATTACTAGCTAGTAGTGTGTGTGCCGCTGTGTATGTCTCCCTCACTGATGCTTGACAACTGGTGTTGGTTTCTTTATCTTCCTATAACTTAGCTGTTCGTCAGAAAACAGCTCAATGGAATAAGTACCAGATTTGAATAAGAACTGGGGGCAATTTATTCGACACCTTTCCGAGGCTTCATTCCAATGCGTGAAACATGTAAGAGAGAATATGTATGTGTGCGAGTGTGTGTATTATACTAAACTATGTATCTGTCTGTCTGTCTGTCTGTTTGTCTGTTTACATGTAGATAAATACACTCATATACATGTTTGTATCGTTGTTATTACATTGGCAGCGATCGTTGATGTCGTGCACTTTATTATTATTATTATTATTATTATTATTATTATATCATTATTTGTAGTAGTAGTAGTAGTAGTAGTAGGAAGACAACAGTTGTATTGCGTTTACCAATATTATCTAATTAGTCTGTCTTCGTTCGTTTTACCACCGTTGTTGATATTTACGACACGTTACATTTGCTGTTCTTTCGTCCATTTTGTTTTTCTAGTATATATATATTTTGCTTATTTCCCCCCCTTTTTTTTGTATTTTAACTGTTTTATGTTTATTTCTTATGTTATTGGTTCCTGTTAGTTTTCATATAAACACACATTATTTGTTACAAGATAAAGCCCACACTATCCGCAAACACTGCGCTACAAAGTACCCCCATGCGCCACATATATACAACAAACCTGAAAACTTTAATTAAATAGACCGTGTTATCCTATGTCATTCCACTTTTAACACGGTAACTTAGTAAATCAACTAAAATTAAACAAATTTAGGAGGTGACGACGGGGCGCTGAACATACACTACAAGTTAGGTGTTTCCAGAGAAGCACAAACACACGCATGTACATATGTGAACGGACGTGTCTGTCTGTATGTATGTATGTATCTCTCTCTCTCTCTCTCTCTCTCTCTATATATATATATATATATATATATATATATATATATATATATATATATATATATCTATATATATATATATATATATGTATATATATATATATATATGTGTGTGTGTGCGCAGAGAGATTATGGACATGTATATAAATTTGTGTGCTTTTATAATGTATGGATGTACATACATACATATGTATCATCATCATCATCATCATCGTTTAACGTCCGCTTTCCATGCTAGCATGGGTTGGACGATTTGACTGAGGACTGGTGAAACCGGATGGCAACACCAGGCTCCAGTCTGATTTGGAAGAGTTTCTACAGCTGGATGCCCTTCCTAACGCCAACCACTCAGAGAGTGTAGTGGGTGCTTTTACGTGTATATATATATATATATATATATATATATATATATATATATGTATGTAAACAGCGGAAGAGAAACCAAACGTTGAAATTTAGTGCGCATGCACAGCAGAATTCAAGGTGAACCTGTGCCCAGCGGCTTTACTCTGCGTGATTTAGCTTCGTTACTATGGCGACAATCCGGATACTTATTGATCAGACCACGTATGATAAGATCAACACACAGACACCCGTTCATCGTCACACACATACAGAGCTATACATACACGAACGCACACACTAACACTAACAGAGGGAGAAATCTACACGCATTAACATGAACATACACACACACACGAGCAAACATAAGCACATATATACATTCACACAGACATGCGCTCAAAGCAACAACAAATACACACACACACACATCTATCACAGAACTTTGTGTTTACTATGCCCTCCCCACACCATGCCACAAAACAAAACAAAAATACGAAGAAAACGTAAACATATCACAAATTTAATACAAAACACGTGAATAAACAAATACACAAACAAATTAACTAATAAATAACGTAAGAAACACCTAAGAAAAATAAAACAACAAAACAATACAAATTAATATAAATGAAACGCACACCAAGATATAAACGCGCATACATACACGCACAAGACCTTTTCAGAATTGTCAGTATGTATATACACACACACACATGAACGCACAAGACAAGAAGCTTTGCAGAGTTGTCTTTCCTTTGTTGTCTGCAGCAAAATTTTCTTCGTTCCTCTCCAAACATTTGCATTGCTTTTAAATCTCGTAAAAGTGTTTTATAAGCAGACATTTATTGTCACGATCTACGCTTCGAGTCCTCATTAGCAGCATGGCGTTTTATGTATTATATAAA
Organism: Octopus bimaculoides; assembly: GCF_046866305.1. Taxonomy (NCBI): domain Eukaryota; kingdom Metazoa; phylum Mollusca; class Cephalopoda; order Octopoda; family Octopodidae; genus Octopus; species Octopus bimaculoides. Next base: position 5,535,826 of record NC_142945.1, on the reverse strand, counting down.
GCTTTCTCTCATCCTCTCTCTGTCCCTCTCTGTCTGTCTGTCTGTCTGTCTCTCTTTCTTTATCACAAATCATATTATATAACAATTATTATTATTATTATTATTATTATTATTATTATTATTAGCTGTCGGGCGGTGAGCAGGCAGAACCGTTAGCAAAATGCTTAACAACATTTCGTCCGTATTTACGTTGTGAGTTCAAAATCCGTCGGAGTAGACTTTGCCTTTCATCTTTTCGGGGTCGATAAAATAAGTTGCTGTTGGCCACTAGTTTGGATGTAATCGACTTATCCCCTCCCCCAATACTGCTGGCCTCGTGAAAAAATTTGAAGCCACTATTATTATTATTATCATTATTATTATTATTATTATTTTTATTATTATTATAGGTCCGCTAACGATTAACGTAGTTCTGTGGTTTTAGCGTGTCTTGACTGCTATTTCTAGCAGTGAGCGATATTACACAGTTTACGAAAACGATTCATAACCAGCGCTAATCGAACCTGGATTTTTCAAGCTTTGCCTCTTCCCACGCTAACCATTCTGCCATGTCTCGCAGATAAAAGTTTTACGAGAAAATAAATAAAAAGAAATTAATTAAAATGGCTGACGAGATTCATCGTAAATTTGTTGTTGTCACTGTTGTTATTGTTGCTTTTGTTGTTGTTGTTGTTGTTGGTGGTGGTGGTAGTGATGGCAACGGTGGTATTGATGTATGTTCTGTTGCTTGTGGTAGTGGTGGTAGTGGTGGTAGTGGTGGTGGTGGTTTTGGAACTGGTATTAGTGGCGCTCTAAGTGTTGTTGTTGTTGTTAGCGGTGTTTGTGATGGTCGTCGAAATTGTGGTGATGTTGATGGGGATGGTGGTAGTGGAGTTGGTGTTGGCGGTAGAGGGGAAGTCGGTGGTCATTGTAATGATGATGGTGGTGATGGTGATGATAACGGTTGCGGGGATGCTGGTATTGGCGTTGTTCATGTTCATTGTGGTGGTGGCGACGGAGGTCATGGTGGTGGCGACGGAGGTGGTGGTGGTGGTGGTGGTGGTGGAGAGAGTTGTTGAGAACAAAAACATGACATTAAGAGTATTGCTAACACTGATGATGATGATGATGATGATTGTGGTGGAGGTGGTGATGATGATGATGATGGCAGTTGTGATGACGATGATGATGATGATGATGATGATGATGGTTGTGATGATGATGGTGGTGGTGGTGGCGGTGGTGATGATGAAGATGATGATGCAGGTTGTGTTGATGATGATGGTAGTGGTGTAGGTGGTGATGATGATGATGCCTGTTGTTGTTGTTGTTGTGGTGGTGGTGGTGCTAATGGTGACGGCGATTATGATGCAGATGATGAAAAAGGAGGCACATGAAACTGATGATAATGATGATGATTACGATGATGGTGATAACGATGATGGTGGATGATATTATTATGATGTGCTGCCATTTCATTCTTTTGTTATACGCACTCTCATCTCCACTCCCATACCACCACCACCACCACCACCACCACCACCAAATTCTTCCCCTTCTGCTCCTTCTCGCCCCAACTGCGTCATCCTCGTTTCCCGGATTAATCGGTGGAGCTGCGCCGTTGGTGTACATGGTCTCTGTATCAGCTCTTTTCTTCCCCCCCCCCCTCATCTTTTTCTACATACTGCGGCTCACCTGGGAGACGCAACGCCCCCCCCCACTACCAGCAACAACAGCAATGTTATTATTATTAATGCTTGTCCATTGGCTCAGAAACCGTTCATAACTACATGACCATCCAATATAATTCGGCGATGAGTTTTGCCATAAACCAACAGCAAACGTCCTCAACCATAACTTACCACGCGCCAGGCATATATGCGCACATATATGCACATATATGCACACACATACACACACATGCACTACACACGTACATACGCGCATGCACAAATACACATGTTCACATAGACACACGCACACACACATTTAGAACTTCCCAGCGAGGCAGTAGAACCAACCTCGGTTTTTAAGCCCTATTTTCTAAACCTGAGAAAAGCTAGTAGGTGGGCATTGCCAATAAGCTTCCCCTTTTTTCCACCTCATCCCATTTTTCTTCAACGCCGCCTACCCCTGCTTAAATCTATCACCGTCTCCAGGTGGGGGGAGGGGGGGGGGCGCTATCGTCCACTTTGGGAGTCACTTCTCTATGTAGTCGCTCTCCGTACTAAAAATAATAGCCGAAATTTTACTTGAATTACACTTAACCGTTTACGTTTACACCTGGAGAATGTAATATATTATATGTGACGCCAGCAATTTTAAGTGGAGGGGTCAGTCGATAACGTCAATAAAAAGAGAACTGAATTCATTTATGAAATACGAAGACAGCGTTGCATATGTCTAGATACAACGCCATTACATTGATTTTCCTAATGGCGTATGTCATTTTTATTGGATTTAAATTTTCATTCTAAATATTCAATTATTTAAAGATTTAACGTTTCTTAGAATACACAAACGTTCTAGAATAAATTAATTGTTTGTAAATTTATAAATTATATTAAAAAAAAAATCTTATGTGAAATCTTTTGCAGTGTTGTATATGTTATTATGTGTGTTTTATTTTTTCATTTATTTTTTACTTGTTTCAGTCATTGGATTGCGGCCATGCTGGAGCACCGGCTCGAAGGATTTAGTTGGAGAAATCGTCACCAGTACTTATTATCATCATCATCACCGTCATTATTATTATTATTATTATTATTATTATTATCATTATTATTGTTATTATTATTATTATCATTATCTGCGAGCTGGCAGAAACGTTAGCACGCCAGGTGAAATGCTTAGTGGTATTTCATGTTTGAGGAAACTGGTTGACGCCACCGGTGCTTACGTTGAAATATGAAACTTTACTTTCATTTTCCCGTGTAATAAAGAACATATACCATTTGTTTCAACAGATTTGTAAAAGGAATATCGATTTTATTACCAATTTTGAATCCCTACTTACTTTTCACCCACCCTGAAATTAAGATCAAGGCTGACCTTCACTTCAAGCTTCACCTATTGGCTTCTTCAATGTGTCTGTGTGTGTGTATACATATATGTACATGCATGTATGTATATATATACATAAGTATGAATATATACACATAAGAGTGCATGTGCGTGAGTGTATGTATACCTGTGTTTGTGTTTGTCTCCTGCCACCACTTCACAGCCCGAAAAAAATCAGTGCCAAGAATTAAAAATTAAAAAAGCAGCGATTTGTTCAACTAAACTTTCAGAAAGGTGCTCCAGAATGACCATTAATCCCTTAATTGAAACAAATGAAAGATAAAAAAAATAATAAATAAATACAAAAAATGTGGCCACAGCGGGATTTGATCACAGAAAGCAGGGACCCGTAACAAATATCCAGAT
>NC_142945.1:5519918-5524918 GCF_046866305.1 Octopus bimaculoides | reverse complement strand
ATATACACACTTACACACATAAACACGCACCAATGGATACATTTATATGTACGCACAGATGTATATATATACATACAGAAATAGATTGCTACATATGTTTATATTCATACAATGGACATTGGTACACATTTAGCCTAACACACACGCACACATACACAATCACACACACATTTGTATGTGTATATACAAGCATATAGGGTGTATGTGTGTTGGTATATATATATATATACACACACAATCATGCACACATATATATATATATATGTAATATATATTTATATATAATATATATAATATATATATATATATATATATATATATATATATATATATATATATATATATATATATATATATATATATATATATATATATATCACGAAACAAAGACGTTAATCAGTGCACATGATCATGCATGCATCTATACATACACACCTAGACAGTCTTATGAACTAACAAATCTACACTCACTCCCATACACACTGACGACCGTATAAGCATTTCTACATATATACGATAATATATTTGCAAACATATCCACACAGAAATATATATACGACTGTATATGGATATCATCAATATGGATATTTTCATATAAACACATAGATGCCTGTCCACATGGGTGCATATAGGCACATCTATGCTCATTTATATAAGCATTAACATATACTTAGAATCGAATATGCGCATAAATACATACGCATATATATATATATATATAAACATACATATATGTGCTATACAAATATATACATACAAAAACACAGTCATATGTATACACCCATGTATACCTAAATAAACATATATGTGTGTGTGCGTGCGTTTTGTGTGTATGTGTAAGTACATTTACGCATGCATAAATATATACACATACACACGCAGACACACACACACGCATACTCTACGCACATTCATGTAAATACAGTCACATATATATATATATATGTGTGTGTGTGTGTGTGTGTGTGTGTGTGTGTGTGTGTGTGTGTGTGTATGCACTCACACATTAAATTAACATAGAAATCATTTAATTATCCACGTAATTCACACACGCGGTGCAATCTATTTCCAAGCTTGGCTTTGCTCAAAGATTTTCCCGTTTTTAACCAATTTTCAGGTTGGCGAAGAGAATAATGGTGACATTTTAGCGTTTTTCTAACTACTTCAGAGCCCGACAGCGGCGCTCCAGACGTACCTAAAACAAACAAACATTAAAAGACAATAAGTGACCCCCCCCCCCCCAAAACAAAAAAAGAACAAAGGGAAAAGAGAAGAAAGAAGAAGAAATCAACGTTAAAATATAAACACGCACACACACACATATACGCATATATATATTGATATATATCAAATAAAATAAACCACGAAGTAAAATGGGGAAGAAGAAGAACAACAACAATAACAAATGTACTTACAGAATAAAAATACAACAAGAAAAACGGTAAGAAAATGCTGATAATAATACCAAAAAGAATAAAATGTAAATACGGAAACTCTAAAACAAAACTATAGGAAGAAATACAATAGCACGAACAAAAAAAAATATGGCGTAAAACACGGATGAGACATAAAATCGTAATAAAACAACGACATAAAAAATGGCTGCTATAAGGGGAGACCCTCCACTTTCGTTTCATTTTATTGCTATTTGTTTATAAATTTATTTTTGCTTATTTATATTATTTTTTTCCTTTTCCTTTTCTTTTCTCTTCTTTTTTTATAAATCTCTCTTGTGTGTTTTACAGTCAGTCAGTGAGCCAACGTAATGGTATTTCTGTTATTGTTGCTGTAGTTGTTGTATTTTGGTTGTGGTAGAGGAGAACGACGGTTAGTGGTGGTGGTGGTGGTGTTGGCGCTAGTGTTAGTGGTAGTATTGTTTTTGTTCGTAGAGTGGGGTAATTCTGGCGGTGGTGGTGGTGGTGGTGGTGCTGGTGTTAATATTGGCGGTGATGATGGTGGTGTTGGTGGTTATAGTGGTAGTGGTGGTAGTGGCGATGGTGATGGCTTGGTGGCGGTAGTAGTGGTGATGGTGGTGGTGGTGGTGGTGATACCATTAGAGATGATGGTTGTGTTATTTACGGTTTACGATATTTGCAGTAGTTTGGTAATAAGGGTGGCGGTGGTGGTGGTATGTGTTAGTCGTGGTGTTGGTGTTGGTGGTGTTGGTGGTGGTGGCAATGATAGTGTTAGTGTGGGCTGGCAAAATCGTTACAGTACCGGACAAAAAGTTTAGCGGTATTCCGTCCGTCTTCACGTAATGAGTTCAAATTCCGTAGACGTCGACTTTTTTTGTTTTTCATCCGTTCGAGGTCAATAAAATAGAATACCAGCTAAGTACTGGGGTCCAGGGAATCAACTAGCCTAGCCCCACTCCCGCTAAAACAAAATTTCAGGCCTTGTCCCTATAGTAGAAAGAATTATTATTATCCAGGCCGTGTCCCTATTATTATTCCCCGAAGTCAACTTTGCCTTTTATCTTTCCGGGGTTGATAAATTAAGTACCAGTAAAACACTAGGATCGTTGTAATCAGCTAGTACCCTCCCTCCACATTTCAGGCCTTGTGCCTATAGTAGAAAGGATTGTAATTACTATTACAATTAAAGCGGAGAGCTGGCGACATTCTTACCGCGCTGAACAAAATGCTTAAGCAACCTTTCGTCCGTCTTTGGGGATCTATGTTCAAATTCAGCCGAAGTCTGCTTCGTCTTTCAACCTTTCGGGCTCCATAAGACAAGAACCAGTCAAGCACTAAGGTCGATGTAATCGACTGGTTGAAAGGCAGTGAGCTGGCAGAAACGTTAGCACGCCGGGCGAAATGCTTAGCGGTATTTCGTGTGTCTTTATGTTCTGAGTTCAAATTCCGTCGAGGTCGACCTTGCTCTTCATCCTTTCGGGGTCGATGAATTAGGTACCAGTGAAACATTAGGGTCGATGTAATCGACCAGTCCCCTCCACCAAAATTTCAGGCCTTGTGCTTACAGCAAAATGGATTACTGTTAGTAGTATTCGCAATAACGGTAGTAGTAATGGTTGTAGTAAAAGTTGTAGCAGTAGTAGTAGCGGCAATAGTGGAAGTGGTAGTTAGTAATGCTAAAAATAGTAGCAGTGGTGGTGGTGATGGTGGTGGTGGTGGTAGTAGTGTTGTTGTTGGTTGTAAATGGGAAGCCATGGGACAAAATAAAAACGAAAGGCAAAAAAAAAAAAATGACAGAGGGAACGATGGAAAGAAAGAAAAAAATACAATAGAAAACGCGAATGAATGTTTTCTGCGCGCTTGTATTAGTGTATGTGTATGTGCATGTGTGTATAATGAGTGTGTGTGTATGTGTGAGAGAGAGAGAGAGAGAGAGAGAGAGAGAGAGAGAGAGAGTGGGAGTGTGAGTTAAGGGAGGGTGTTGGGTGATCTCCAGAGTCAAACACTCCTCGCTTTCTCTCCGTAAACGGATGACCTTTGTCTTCTTCGCAACTGATGATGGCGGCATTGCTATCTTTTACTGGAATGACACCTTAAAACTAATGGCTGCGTGTACGACGGTTGTAGAGGACTGGCTGGATGGACGGTCGGTCGGTCGGTCGGTCGGTCGGGCGGTTGCTGAGTGACTTGCTGGGTGGCTGGTTGGCTGGTGAGATGGCTGCCGGATTGGGTGGTTGATTGGCCGAGGTTACCTCCGATCAAACCTGCCCTATGTTCAAAAGTTGTTCCAGCCGTGACTATCCTTTCTTGTTGCTATTTGATGTATGTTATCGATTAGCCAGCTATCGTTGATAGATAGATAGATAGATAGATAGATAGATAGATAGATAGATAGATAGATAGATAGCTATCGTCGTGGCACTCCGTCAGTTGCGACGATAAGGGTTCAATTCGATCCGATAAACGGAACAGCCTGCTCGTGAAATTAACGTGCAAGTGGCCGAGAACTTCACAGACACGTGTACCCTTAACGTAGTTCTCGGGGAGATTCAGCGTGACACAGACTGTGACAGGGCTGGCCCCTTTGAAATACAGGTACAACAGAAACAGGAAGAAAGAGTGAGAGAAAGTTGTGGTGAAAGAGTACAGCAGGGTTTGTCACTAGCCCCTGCCGGAGCCTCGTGGAGCTTTAGATTTTTTTTCGCTCAATAAACACTCACAACGCCCGGTCTTGGAATCGAAACCGCGATCCTACGACCGGGAGTCCGCTGCGCTAACCACAGAGCCATTGCGCCTAGGCATTATTGTGAGGTAGCCTTCGACCTCACTCACCTCAACGAACAACTTCTTCCGCCGTCACCACCACGACCCCACCACGACCACCACCATCAACACAACCCTCACCACAACCCACCACCACCACCAGCCCCACTACCACCAGAACCACCACCACCACCACCACCACCACCACCACCACCTCGGCCTGCAGCACAACAGCCTCACTACTACCACCACCACCACCACCAAGACAACCACGACCCCCACCATCAACACAACCCTCCCCACAACCCACCGCCACCACCAGCACCAGCACCACCACCACTCTAGATAAAGAATCCCAGTGACTAATGGCCGTCAATTTTTTTCGTTTAAACTTCTTCCCATCATCATCATCGTCGTCGTCGTCGTCTAATTCTACCTGCGTTATCAACCATTTATTGCGTTGGTAATGGGCAAGCATTGCGCTGACATTTGCGATGCCTCTGAAGATGTTGTTCTTGTCCTTGTACTGGTTTTTGTTGTTGTTGTTGCTGCAGTTGTTGTTCTACGTGTCGTTTCTTAGATTTTTCTTTCTCCAGCCACCATTTTTATTTTTTCTACGTTTCCATATAAACTATAATTCTCAGCCGTCGTTGCTGTCAATGTAGCTAATGGCGTATTAGTCGATGCTACTGCTGCTGCTGTTGCTGTTGTTGCTATTGTTGTCTTCATCGTCAGCGTCCGCAGTCGAGGCCTTGATCAATCCGTTATTCTTTCCTCTCTTCTCGACGTCTTCTTATCGTTGTCGTCATTCTTTTTATTCCA
>NC_142945.1:5497418-5509918 GCF_046866305.1 Octopus bimaculoides | reverse complement strand
CACAAATATACGTAAAGCTTTTCAAACAAGCAAACTTCCCCGCTGATACACCATTCGTCCATACGTACATAGGTGCTGCATACATCCACATACACAGACGTGCAAGCATGCATACGTACACACAAACACACAGAAACAAACATATCTATCTATCTATCTATCTATCTATCACAAGTGGAAACCCAGTGGATAGTAGGTTCTATATGCCTCGAAATGGAGGAGGCAAATATATTAGAAATTGCTACTGCAGAGGAGAAAAACTGGGAAGGGGGAAAAAAAGTCGAAGTCCTCCTCCATATCACTGAAGAGGAGTGCCAAAAGATCCCCACACACATCCAACTGGCAAAGGACCACAAGTTATATGTAGTGGTGGAAGGAAGGCGGCCACGTTGTTATGTATGCGGCAGCGAGGCACACCTCAAGGACAGTTGCCCAACCGCCGCCAACCAAAAAAAGCAACAAGGGCAACCACCAAAACCCGGAAAAAAAACCCTACTACCAACACCACCATCAACAATCAAAACAAGAGAAACACAAGCAACACTGGCAACTGAGAAGACAACAGCATCTGCAAAAACAACAAGTGAGGAAGCAGGGGAAAAGAAAGAAAATTCCAAGACTGTTTCCCCCTCCCCCACATCACACACACCTCACACAAATAACAAGCCATCAGCACCAACAAAAACAGCAACACAACCACTCACACAAGCACACACAGACGCTCACAATTTGCCCCTACCCCCTTCCGATTCCTCAGAACCTTCGTCGGAAGATGAAAGTAATGAGGAATGGCAAATAGCCCAGAAAGGAAGGAGGAAGAGGAGCAAGAAAAGAAAAGCAAACACAAACAAAGCAGGGAGATACACAACTCCCGAAAACACTCCAGACACCAACACAAGCACACACAACTACAACACAAGCAACAAAACCCCAAAAGCAAGTACACACACAATGCTCACTGCCATCAACACAAAAAACTCAGAGTTGATGGAATACATCAACACAAAAACAAACATAACAAACGAAGACATAAAAACCAGCAACCACCCATACACAACACCGCCAGAACACATCAAAATACTACACATAACACCAACCCTGCACCACACACTAAAATCTATTTTTCCAAAGGCAGTTGGCAAATGCCAAAAATACCTGGCGAAAAAACTATATAGTGATCTCCTCGAAGAAAACCCGAAGGAGGAGACACAAAAACTCTCAAACGGTAAGTGACTCTCTTTATAAAACTTTAACACTCAAATCAAAATGATGCTCAAGATTGGTTGTGTAAATGCGCGTGGCTTGGGGTCCCCTTGGAAACAAGGGTACCTCCTAAATGACATAAAGTCACATAAACTAGAAATCATAGCCATAAGCGAGACCAGACTCCATGATACGCGGGCCCTATCGTCCATGTTTGGCAGACAGTTTAACATTTATTTTTCTCCCTGTCTGCCGAGAATGGGCGGTAGTGGCACGGCGGTACTCTTTCGCAAGAGTCTGGATCTCGAAGTAAAGACAGTATTCATAGACCCGGAGGGTAGATTGGTTGTTCTGGATGTCGATGGCAGCGATGGGTGTGCTTTTCGACTCATATCAGTATACGCACCACCTTTAACAGGTAGGCCGGATTTCTTTCGACGTCTAGAAGTATTCCTAGGAACGTCTCGTCCTTTACTTTTAGTGGGGGATTGGAATGCTACCTTGGACACGCATCTAGACTATGTTGGCAGAGATAGGAATAGACGGGGATGCAAATGCCTCAAAGACCTGCTCAGACGCTTTCAACTGTCTGACAGGTACCGACTCGATTACCCGAATGCGCCAATGTGGACATGGACAAACCGCATCGGGTCGTCGAGATCGTATCTAGATAGAATACTGTGTAGGAGAGTAGATAGAGATAGCATAGGGTGTCCACAATTTCACATAGTCAGCTACACGGATCACAAACTTGTGACGTGTACGCTAGACTTAGATAAGACACATAGGCAGGGCTCCGGTTACTGGAAACTAAACGCGTCTTTCCCGTCGAGACCAGTTTTCAGAGACCGGATTAGCACGTTAGTAAAGAGGGCTTTGACAGGAGCCATCATCAATAACAAATGGTGGTTTGCCCTCAAGAGAGCAATAAAAGCAGAAGCGGTTAGGTATAGCAAAGCACTAGCCATAGACAGAAACAGAGTAGAGGGTGAACTAGTTAAGAAGCTAGAAGAGGCAATTAGAAGTGGCATCGCATCCGACGTTTTGGCGGCGAGGTTGGCCCTTGACCAACACTTCAACGCCAAACACGAAGGGTGCGTTGTCAGGGCTAGGATGCGTGCTCTAAGAAACGAAGGTGTTGGAGCCGCACGAGAGGCCCGGGTGGCGGAGGCGCAACAGGGCAACAAAGCCACCATTCGGTCTCTGGTGGACGAACAGGGGCGCGAACTGCTCGAGCCAAGCAAAATGTGTGAGGCCTTTCAGCGGCACTTTGCTCGACTGTTTGGGACGAATGGCGAGCGAGAACGCAGGGTGGACTTCAGTGCCTACCTGCACAGCCTGCCACGACTCTCGGCAAGAGAGGCGGAGTGCTGCGAAGGTGCCATCACGGCGGCGGAAGTGAGGGACGCGATGGCGGGATGCTCGAGGGACAAATCTCCGGGTTTGGATGGTCTGCCCTACGAGCTTTACAACTGTAAGCCAGACTTGTTTGGAGACGTCTTGGTGGCGGTGTACTGCAACTGGCAGCAAAACGGGAGCATTCCCGGTTTTGTGAGTCGAGGAGCCGTAACGCTGCTGAAGAAAGATCCAAACAAGGGGGACGTCATAGATAACTTTAGGCCCATCACTCTGCTCAATGCAGACTTGAAAATTTTGGCCAAGGTGTTAGCCAAGCGGTTGGCGCTTGTCATCGAGAAACTGATCGGCAAGGCGCAAACGTGCGCGGTGCCGGGCAGGAGCATCCATGACAACCTCCATCTGATGCGCTACATCATAGAGAGGGTAGTTAAGGAACCTGGCATGGGTGGGGCCCTGGTCAATTTAGATCAATCGAAAGCTTTCGATAGGGTAGACCATCAATACTTGGAGGCTGTCCTCATAGCAGCCGGCTTCGGTCCCATTTTCCGCGGCTGGATGGCTGCCTTGTACAGAGGCATCCGTTCGGTAGTTCGCGTCAATGGGCATCTATCAAGACCCTTCGACATTGCACGTTCGGTCCGTCAGGGATGCCCCCTCTCGTCGCTTCTGTACGTGTTGACTCTCGAGCCACTACTGCGGAAGCTGGCGACGCTGAGGGGCATCCCGCGAGAGTTGGGATGCGGGACGAGCGTGTCGGCATACGCGGACGACGTCACCGTCATAGTGTCTAGCCAAAAGCACATCGAGCTTGTCGGCGAGACACTGAGAGACTACGAAGCGGTAACGGGAGCGAAAATCAACCGGGATAAGTCAGTGGGCTTGCGGCTCGGCACCTGGAGAAGCAACCCCATGCCGTCAAGTAGCGCCTCCGTCGTGGGACGTTGGACTGACGGTCCGGTTGAGATGCTCGGGGTCTGGTTCGGTCCAGACCTCCAAACGGAGAAGAACTGGGACGAGATAACGAGAAGGGTGGCCACTCTAGCCCGGCAATGGGCCGAGAGGAAGCTTTCCCTGAAAGGTCGGGCGGAGGTGGCGAACACGTACATCGCGTCCGTCATCTACTACCGCCTGACCGTCGTTCCTTGTCCCGACCCTACCATCACCAAACTGGAGCGCATCCTCTTCCGCTTCTTGTGGAAAGGAAGCGTTCCGATGGTTAGGCGATCCGTTTGCTGCCAACACCCGTTAAAAGGAGGACTGGGCATGCCGTGGTTGATGATGCGCAGACACGCGCTGAGACTGCGACATCTCCGGCTCTACGTAGACAGCGGTGAACAGGTGTGGTCACCGTTTGTGCGGCGCGCTTTCCCGCAGCTCGTCTCCATGACCGAACTGCAGTCATGGATCAAGAAGAGGCCGAGGAAGGGCGAATGGCACCGCGAGTGTCGCGCTGCTCTTCGGCAACTCCAACAACCCGGGTCAACCTTGAGCGACTGCATCACAACTAACGCATTCTATAGTGGATTAGTGGAGGGAAGGTACGACGACGATCTCGGGGCGAACCTGGGCGTCGACGAGGAATACCTGACCCGCCTGTTTAAGACGACCTTCGGGCCGGGACCTATGGACAACTTCCAGAGATCCCTGGCCTGGCAGTGCTATCGAGAAGCACTACCCGTTCGGGATAAGCTCTACAGGCATGGCTCGAGAAACACGGGGCCGACCTGTCCGAGATGCCGGCAGAGCGACGAAACCGTTCTGCACGCACTCGTACAGTGTCCCACCATTTCCGAGCTGTGGGCTTACGTCGAACAACTGCTATCGCGTGTGGGACGAGTCGGTCTATCAGCCGAGTCTATCGTGAATATTGTCGCGCCTCCTTCCTTTAAACGGGAAGGAAGAGCTATTTTCATCGTACTTGTGGCTATGGCGAAAGAATGTGTATGGTGGACGCGTCTGAAAGGTCTAGAGACAAAGACTTTCCTCTCTGGGCAATCTCTCATCAACTTCTTCAAGTATCACCTGAAGAGGAAGTTGAGAGTAGAAAGGGAAGTCTTGTCTAGTGAATGCTTCAAAAAAAGATGGGTGAATGTAGCAAGGATGGCACGTGTGAACGACGGAGCCATCTTGAGCATAACCCTATGAACAAGAAAAAAAATAAAACAAAAAGGCAAAAGAGAGTCACTTACTGTTATAGTTTCTTCAATGAGAATATTGACCAAGGTTACCGTGGTCTTTTCCGTGGGCTTTTCCTTCCACGGCTAAACCTAAACTGTCCTCCCCTCTTTTTACACGAGAACATTACTGTGTGATACACGATCCCTATTGATCGGCCTTTCCTTTTCTTTTTTTTTCGATCCCTTTTGATCGAACTGCCCCTTTTTCCCTTCCTACGATCCCTTTTGATCGACACCACCAATTTTTTTTTTTTTTTTTTTTTTTTTTTTTTTTTTTTTCCTTCCTTCCCCCTCCCAAAAAGAAAAGCTCTACATTGTATTTGTCCCATCTTCGTTGAGCCCTGTGTGGCTAATAAAAGAAATGTATCTATCTATCTATCTATCTATCTATCTATCTATCTATCTATCTATCTTTCTTTCTTTCTTTCTTTTCTATTATAGGAGATAAAGTCATTCCATTATATGAGATCAGAATATGCACACGACCACCATGGCCATGGGAATCACAAGTCTCTATCCACGCAGCCACACACACACACACACACACACACACACACACACACACACACACACACACACACACACACGCACAAACAGAGGCCAACACGATATTGATCCCCTCCAAACCCGCGATCCATTACGGTCAATTTTCTCTTATAATATACTGAACACGGTCAGCAACATGGTTTGTTTTTAAGTCCAGCCATGATCATAAATGATGTGATTGAAGGCCAATATACATACTCTCCGGCTATTTTTCTTGGTTATGGATATTATATGTGTTTGTGGGGTGTGGGTTGTTGGGATGGGCTGTGTACTTTCATATTGTACATTGTTACGTATATATATATATATATATATATATATATATATATATATATATATATATATATATATATATATATATATATATATATCTGAGTGTTTTTATTGTTGTCGTTGCTGTTATGGTTGGTAGTGGCGAGGCCAGTGGTAGTCCATAGCCTTATTAATGTCCTTCTTTCAGTCTCTGTTGATGCCTGAGTAGTGATGTAAAAGATACTATCGCTAATGGTAGTGGTGGTGGTGGTGATGGAAGTGACAATAATTGTCGTGATGCTGCCGATGGTGATGGTGACTGGTGTTCATGTGATAGTATCTATTTTAGTGGTAGCGGTAAGAGTAAACGCCGTGATGGAGATAGTGGTGGTATTGATGATAAGCTGTGTCTTCACGTTCTGAGTTCAAATCCCGCCGAGATCGACTTTGCCTTTCATCCATTCGAGGGCGATAAATTAAGTACCAGTGATACACTGGAATCGATGTAATCGACTAGTCCCCTCACCCGAAATTTCAAGCCTTGTGCCTATAGTAGAAACGATTGCTGATATACAGTTTGTAGTGGTTGCCAGGAAATTTCCAGTAGCGGTGGCAGTAGAGGTGGTCATGGCATTGCAAGTATTCGTTGTAGCATTTGTGATTATAAATGTGATGGTAGTAGTGGGATAATAGTGAGGGTGGTAGTACAGGTATTAGTGGTTGTAGTAGTGGTAGTTGTGACTGCTGTAGAAATAGTGACTGTCGTGGAACAGGCCCTGGTTGATATTAACATGAACTTGAAATCCGTGGTGCCCAATGTTGGTGCTCCAACATGACCGCAGCCCTAAAGCTGAAACACTTTAAGGAATTTAAAGAATTATATATAGATATATATAAACTTTATCGATAGATTTTATATATATAGATATATATATAAATTTTATCGATTGATTTTAAATCCATTATTATCAACACCTGTTTCATAAGGAATAAACATCCTTAATCATTAGGTCCATAATTACATGATTAGCATACATAAATTAATATAATTAAAATTGAACAGAAATAGCCAGAATATTACGGGTTCAGCTAACCATTGACCGGTGAGGGTTGAAATAGAGATGATCTTATATAGGAATATAGGGGAAGTTAGAAACTCGACATACGATCATGACATACTTGTTTTTCTGTAAGATGGGAAAAATGATGGACGGCAGTGTTCGTGTTTTGACGTTCGCTGGAGTTTCATCGCACATGCGCACGCACGCTCGCACGCACGCTCGCACGCACACACGCAGGCACGCTTGCACGTTCACACACGCAAGCGCGTGCGTATGTATATATGTATATATAAATATATATATATATGATGAATTTATGAATATATATATATATATATATATATATATATATATATACATATTTATGAATATATATATATATATATATATATATATATATACGTACATATTTATCAGAGTATGTGTGTATGTATGTGTGCATGTATGTATGTATGTATCTATCTAGCTATCTATCTATCTACCTATCAATGCGTCCATCTCTCTGCTTGTCTGTCTATCTATCTATCTATCTATCTATCTATCTATCTATCTATCTATCTATCTACCTCTTTACCTGTCTACCTGTCTATCTCCAGATCTGTCTGTCTGTCCGTCTCTATTTCTCACTCTCCCCCCTCTCTCTCTCTATGTCTCTCCCTGTGTTCCTGTCTCATTTTATATCCTTGTCTTTGTCACCCTTTCTGCACACACACACACACACACACACACACACACACACACACACACACACACACACACACACACACACACACACACAATCACAATACTCTTTGCCAGCTACCAACCAGATTTTTGCGTCTGTTAAGAAGGACTTAAGTAAAGTTTGAGCCGAGCATTTCACATACGGGTCTCTCGTTTGTGGTGCCACTTAATGGAATATATTGCCCATTAGCGGCCATCTAATACAGGAACAACTGCTCTCGAATATTCCATAGAGACAGACTTGTATTGGTCAATCTCGGACACAGATTCCTTTTCATTACAGTTGGGAAATTTATTTATTTATTTATTTATTGCTTTTTTTTTATTTATTGTTCTGTTGTTATTTGCTTATTTTTTTGTTTTATGTTGGTTTGTATTTTGTTGCCATTTTGTTGTGTTTTTGTTTTTGGTTATTTTTTTCTGATGTTTTATTTCTTCCTTGTCCGCTCTCTTTCTTCTCAAATGACCAGCGAACATTATATGCGCGAATGCCACGAGTGCCACTGACGAGCACACACATATCTAAGGATATATGTAGACACACATACACACACACACATATACATACATACATATATACATACATACATACATACATACATACATACATACGTACATACATATATATATATATATATATGTATATATATATATATATATATTTATAATTACACATATATATGTATATAATTACACACACACACACATATATAGAGATATACGCATTTGTGTATGTATCTACATATATATATTAATATATACACATGTAAATATATATACGTATATGCATATACATATAAATACATACATGTATATATATATATATATATATATATATATATATATATATATATATATATATATATATATATATATATATATAAACATATATATGGAGGTATATTTGTATGTGTATATATTTCTATACATGTATATACATTTATACATATGTGGATGTGTTTGTGTGTGTATATATATATTTGCATATATGTATATATATATATATATATATATATATATATATATATATATATATATATATATATATATATATATATATATATAGAGAGAGAGAGAGAGAGAGAGAGAGAGAGAGAGAGAAAGAGAGAGATAGACTATGAAAATGCATGTGTAATGTGTATGCCTGCATGGATCTGTGAATGTGAATATATCCGTATGACTCTGCACGTGTCATTGTGTGTGTGTGTGTGTGTGTATGCGCTTATTTATGCGTGGTATGTGTATGCGTATCTGCGGCCTCAGTTGCGTCCGTTTCTATTACTCTGCTGACAGCCTGGAACCGGAAGCCACTGGAAAATGCAATGAGCAGGCAATGTATGGACAAGAAGCGACCTCTCTGCATCACCAACCGTAAACTCAACAAATAATAAACACACCATCATATACATACACATATATGCATATTCACGCGATCTCTCTCTCTCTCTCTCTCTCTCTCTCTCTCTCTCTATCTATCTATCTATCTATCTATATATATATATACATATATATATATATACATACACCACATATATATATATATATATATATATATAAATACGTTTACACATATACACAAACACACACAGACACACAATCACACACATATCTGTTTATATATTACACATACACACATGCATACATACACGCACATACACACACACGCACACACTCACCCCACACATTAAATTAGTCAGGGAACCTTTACTACATACAGTCATTGGCATTCGATTAACGCGCGCCATTTTGTGACATGAGGTCATGTGACACGACATGTCGTTTCGGCTAATGGACCGCTGCTCGTTTGGACATCGATTGTTCTGCTGTTGTTATCTGCGGTGGTGTTGGTGGTTGTGTCGGTGGAACTTGTGTTGATGGTGGTGGTGGTGGTGGTGGTGGCTCTTGTGGTGGTCGTGGTGCTGGAATTAGTAATGACTGTGATGGTGGAGGTGGTGGTGGTAGTGTTGTTGGTGTTCGTTTTGTTGATGGTTGCATTGGTCTTGTTCCTGCTGGTGGTGATGGTGGTGGTGGTGATAGTGAAGGTGGTGGTGGTGATGGTGGTGATGGTGGTGATGGTGGTGGTGATGGTGGTGGTGATGATGGTGGTGGTGATGGTGGTGATGATGATTATGCTGGTGATGGTGATGATGGTGGTTGTAGTGGTGGTAGTAGTGGTGGTGGTGGTGGTGATGGTGGTGGTGATGACGATGATGGTGGTGATGGTGGTGGTTGTGGTGGTGGTGGTGATGGTGGTGGTGGTGGTGATGGTGATGGTGGTGATGGTGGTGGTGATGGTGGTGGTGGTCGTGATGATGATGGTGCTGATGGTGGTGGTGGTGGTGATGGTGAAGGGCCAAATTTGAGGGATTGGACAAAGACGCTTCAATTGTGACCATTCCGCCTATATATAGGCAAAATGCGGTAGTGAAGATATGTGAAGCATCTGACGTCCTCAGCTCCAGATTGTTATACAGGGTGAAGCCAAAAAACCTCTCAGATGTCACTCAATTTTTTCCGTAACATTAATAAAGATAAACTGATGATAACGGTGTTTCCATGTAGCTAATATTTTACCGTTTGATTTTTTTGGAGTTACCATTATGATTTTGGCCGGGGCGTAACGTGTTGTTTCCTGTTGATATTTTTATCAACCAGCGAAATGTGAAGGTTTCTTGTTCCACTCTGAAATGAAATAGATGGTCGGTACTGAAACATTTCATTGAAATTGTTCTGAAGAAGCTGTGACATGTTGCACTGGTACTCAACTCAGCGAGCAAGGTTCTTTATACTCGAAACAGCTGTAAAGTAATGAAAAAATTACGTAATTTCTGTTCTTTTGATTTTTCATTTATTAATTGGCTTACACAACTTTATGTGCCCGTACATATGCATAAGCGTGCGTCTAGGTAAAACTTTCTTTACTCCTTTATATGCACGTGTGCGTTTGAATATGCATATGTACAATAATTTTTGTACTTGTGCCTTTGTATGTGTGTGCACATATCGTTATATGTGTGAGAAGGACGTATGTACGTCGGAGTGTGTGCCCGTGTATGTATGTGTGCCCGTGCGTGTGCATTTCTATTTATAGCAATACACACACGTACAGACACACAGACACAGATACTGACACAGACTCATACACACACACACATGCGCGCGCGCGTGCGCGGTCACATATGTACTTTTTATTTCTTTACGGGCGCCATTTTAATATATGTTATATGTATTTATTATTGTAAATTGGTTTGCGTACAACATATAGTATATTATGTCTGTCTGCGTATATGTCAATCTATCATTACATGCGATTTGTTCTTTTTCCAAGTATTTTCTGTGTAAATGCTCACCTTTGACGAATATATACTCGTGTGTATATTATACCTGTCTATGTTTCTTGGTTGACGTGAAACAGTTACTGTGTATGAATGTATATATATATGTATATATATGTATACCTAAGTGCGTGTGTATAGGTTTGCTACGTATAGACAAATCTGTGTGTTCTATGTTGTCCCTCCCCCATACCACACACAACAGTCACGAATTAAGTCCCTATTCTCTCGTCCCCACACTTCTTTCCCTGGCTAAGGTGAAGGTTAAAAATATCTATCAAACCAGAATAAGGGGAATCACGCACAGCCCCAAAGTCCGTGAAATGTCTTCGTTGTTAGGGACGTTAATGTGGGTATATAGATTGATGAGGAGGTGTATAGAGTAATAGGGCGTATATAGATCATGTTAGTGATTGATAAGGGGATATATAGAACATGTTGGTGTTCTATATAGGGACAACATGGCCTATATGGTATCTTGGCGTAGCACAATGTAATGCAAATGAATATAATATAGAGATGTTATATAGTAGTAGTAGTAGTAGTAGTAGTAGTAGTAGTAGTAGTAGTAGTAGTAGTAGTAGTAGTAGTAGTAGAGGTAATAGTAGTTCTATTAATTTAGTGAGCTGGCAGAATCGATAGAGAGCCGGGCAAAATCTTCGCGACATTTCGTCCGTCTTTACGTCCACGAGTTCAAATTCTGTCGAGGTAGACTTTACCTTTCATCCTTTCCGGTTTCGATAAATTAAGTACCAGTTACGCACTGGTGTCAATGTAAAAAAAAGCTTATCTCCTCACCCCAAATTTCTGGCCCTGTGCCTATACTAGAAAGGATTATCATTATTTTCATTATTATTATTATTATTATTATTATTATTATTATTATTGTTATTATTATTATTATTATTATTATTACATGAGACGTGTTGTACGTTCTTGTATTAGCTGTTGGTGATAAATGACGTATATAAGGCGGTGTGGGTGAAACACGCCACTATCGCTGCCACCGCCAATGTGTCAACAGTGATGACGGTGTGGTGGGGGTGATGATGACATCGACATGACGACCAGGAGCGCGCTAGCTGTGTTGATGACGATGATGATGATGATGATGATGACAATGGTGAAATTGTTTAGGGTAGGTGGCGCCACACGTCACCTTTCTAGTCAACATAGAGTATAATAGTTGACAAAGTTGACAGATGTACACCGTAGATGAGAGTGAGAGAATTAATTTGTCAGCGTGATAAAGAGTGTGTGTGGGGAGAAGGAGTGAGAGAGAGAGAGAGAGAGCAAGGGTGGAAAGGAGGAGGGGTGGAGCGGAGAGAGAGTACGAGATTGTGGTAAAAGAGAAAGTAAAGGAAAAGGAAGAGAAAAGTGAAAGAAAGAAAGAATGAGTAAATATCTGTTAATCCCCTCTCTCTCTCTCTCTCTCTCTCTCTATATATATATATATATATATATTTATATATATATATATATATATATATAAAATATATACATATATACGCAGTGGGACTGAACCTGGAGCCATGTGGTTGGTAGGCAAGCTACTTACCACACAGTCACTCCTGCCTGTGTGTGTGTATGTATGTGAAACCGCTTATATGTACATCAACATGCATGTATAGACACTAAAAAGCTGTGTAACATTTCCAGTATGTTCATATGCACACACAGAAAGACAGAAACAAATACATTTACCATATATACAATTACACACACACAAACACACAAACACACACACACACGCACATACACATACACACACAAGCATCACAGTGACGTAGGCACATTACACATGCATATGTTTGTGCGCAATCTTTTTTGAACATAGACACACA
>NC_142945.1:5487418-5489918 GCF_046866305.1 Octopus bimaculoides | reverse complement strand
TCAATTATTTGTTGAGTCAAATTTCATTCGATTTCAACATTATTAGAATTTATTCATGGATGGTTTCCCCTTTTCTATGTTAATGGATCTGTACCGGACAAATCCGCAGTTTGCGCTGTGCTACTGACAAGACACAAACTCGTGCCTGCAATCTAGATTTTAATTTTCAAATGTGACTTGATTAACAAATGGTGTCGACCGTCGAGACGTAAACAGCGTGAATAGCAACCACAAGGACGAGAAATAACTCGGCTCTGCAAAGCTAGGAATACTGTAATTTTCACGTCTGTTTCGAAGTACTGAGTTGAAATCTACCTGTCGGCAGATATTGCGGAGTGTTTAACACGACTTCCCACACCTTCGATATAATACAACATCAACATCAACACCATCATGATCATCCTTATCACCACAGTCAACAGCAAAGCATCATTAGCAAGCCGGGCTAAATGCTTTGCGGCGTTTTGTCCGTCTTTATGCTCTGAGTTCGAATTTTTCCGAGGTCGACTTTGACTTTAATCCTTTCGGTGTCGTAAAAATAACTACCAGCTAGGCACTGTGGTCGGTGTAATCGACTACTAGCGCCCTCACTCAAAATTGCTACTTTTGTGCCAAAATTTGAAGCTAATATTAGCCACATCACTATCATATTCGTGATGTCTCGTGTTTTAGTGTTTAGGCCGTTGCAATCATAATAATAAGATCATGATTTCGATTCCTGGACTGGGTTGTTCACTTTATTTCACGTTGCTTCAATTCATTGCTGTAAATCAGTAAACTGGTGTCCCGGTCAGAGGGAACGTTACGATCTCGGCTACTTCGTGGATAATGACGGAGGATCTATCATAGTTGGAAAAGAAATATAAGCTGCGGATCTGTTGTATCAAGAATTACTTAGGAATAAACAACAACAACAACAACGACAACAACAGCAGCAGCAGCAGCAGTAGCAGCAACAGCAACAGCAGCAGCAGCAGTAGCAGCAGCAACAACAACAGCATCAACAACAACAACAACAACAACAGCACAACAGCAACAACAGCAGCAGCAGCAGTATCAACAACAACAAAAACAACAGAAACAACAACAACAGCGACAACAACATCAGCAACAACACCAACAGCAGCAGCAGCAGCAACTGCAGCAGCAGCAACTGCAGCAGCAGCAACTGCAGCAGCAGCAACAACAACAACAACAACAACAACAACAACAACAACAACAACAGCAACAGCAACAGCAACAAGAAGAGCAGCAAAAAATAGCAGTAGCAGCAGTAATAACAACAAGAAGAAGCGCAGCAGCAAAAATAGCATCAGCAGCATAAGCAGCAATAGTGTTTGGCAGAATGGGAGCAATGGATAAAATGGTTGAAATAATTTCCTTTGAATTTCTCTGATTCTGAGTTCAAATTCTTCTTCCAGATTTCACGAAATAAACGTCCCTGTCGTTACCAAGACAAATAATCGCCAACAAAATTCCATCGCCTCCGCCACTGCCAAAAATCAGCACAACCACACTTATTACCACCACCGCAACTATACCACCGTCACTACACACCACCAGCACCACCACCGCCGCCACCCTCACCAATATTACATTACGATGACGACGATGCCCACCTCATCACCACCGCCATTATCACTATCGCCATCATCATCATCATCGTTTCCGCTATAGCAATCACCACAACCACGACCACTGTTACCATGTTTCCACAACGATGACGGCCACCATCCGTATTACCCCCCACCACCATCACCTCCTCTACCACTATTATCGTCACCATCACCACAACCATTATCACTGCCGCGACAGCCACTACCACCACCACCACCACCATCACCCCTACCACTATTATCATCATCATCATCACCAAAACCATTTTCACTGCCACCACAGCCACGACCACCACTACTACTGCACCCCCACCCACCCATACCATCACCAATCACTTTTGTACGGCTCTATTGTTAATCCAACCTAATTAAACAATACCTAATTAAAAATGAATTAAAACGCCGTTTGAAATGAATCTTAAATATTGATTGTATGTGAACTTAGAGGAGTTGAAACAATAGTCACTGATTAATACTGTATAGGAGGTAGTATCGTAGCGGTGGCAGTGGGGGTTAATGATAGTAGTGGCGGTGGTGGTGGTGGTGGTGGTGGTAACGATGGTAATGTCAATGCTAGTTGTGGTGGTAGTATTAGCGGTGTGTGATTGTGGTGGTGTCGGCAAAGGTGAAGGTGGTGACGATGAAGATGGCTGTGGTGGTAGTTGATGTATGGTAGTGGTGGTTGTGGTAGGGGTGGTAATACTGGTTGTGGTGGTAGTATGAGCGGTGGTGTTGGTAAAGGTGATAGTGGTGGTAGTTGAGGTACGGAGGTGATGGTGGTAGTGATGGTGGTGGTAGTGGTAGTGTTGTTGTTGTTGTTGGTGGTGGTGATAGTGGTAGTAGTACTGGTTGTGGTGGCAGTATTAATGGTAGTGTTGGTGGGG
>NC_142945.1:5479918-5482418 GCF_046866305.1 Octopus bimaculoides | reverse complement strand
GAAAATGAGAGTGAGAGAACGAGAGGGAGAGAGTGAGAGAGAGAGACAGAGAGACACCGGTGGACAGATTGATTGTGACAATAGGTCTGACTACTATGGATGTTTTCAATTAATAAACGCTTATAGAATATACTCATATATATATATATATATATATATATATATACATTATATATATATATACATAAATACACACTCATATATTTATATATACACTCATGTATATGTATAAATATATATGTGTGCTTGTGTGTGTGTGTGTGTGTGTAACTGCTTATATGTGTATATATCTTTACACGTATGTGTACATTGAAATATTGTGTTACAAATATATATACATTAACACATCTATTTGTGTATATATATGTCTATATATATATTATGTGTATGTATGTATGTATATGTATGTATGCATATATGTACATACGCATGGATGTATATATATATATATATATATATATATATATGTATATATATATATATATATATGTATATATATACACACACACACATGTGTGTGTGTGTGTGTATCTATATGTGGCTGTACCTGAGTGTATGCGTATGTTCGTGTGTAGAAAGACATTATAAGTGATAGCAATAGAGTGAAATAGACAGGAAGCGACAGTGGGGAGGAAGAGATGAAGAGAAAGAGAGCGAGAGGGAGAAAGAGAGTAAGTGTGAGAGAGAGAGAGAGAGAGAGAGAGAGAGAGAGAGAATGAAAGAAGCACAGCGTAACAGAGACATTACGTGCAAAGTGACCAAGTAATAACGCCACACACACACACACACACACACGTGTATACATAACATAGTGAGAGAGAAAGAGAAAATGAAAGGGAGACGTTGACTGAATCAAAGCGTAAGATGAAGAATTTACCGAATTATATTAAAAAGACATACTTGTGAAATATATTTTTATTTTTTACGAGATCAAAACGACAGCTCGTCATTGCCTTAACAAAGGCCAAAAGATCTTTCATTATGGCCTCTTTCATGTGTAAACAACTTATTGCCGTCTTTGACATCAAATATATATATATTCTTCGCAATTGTTCAGGTGTTTCCACACGCCAAAACATACAAGTCGTCATTCACGTAACAACGAACATCATATTTACGTACGTATGAGTGTGTGTTTGCATATATATGTGTGTGTATGTGTGTGTGTGTGTGTAATTTGGAATGCAAGTTGGCGCGTGTAAACAAGAGAAGAAAACAAAAACAAAAAAATTGTTTTTAGTTACTAAAGTGCAAAGAGCGGAATATAATACCAATGTTTAATTGAAGTTGGAAATTCAGAGACCTACTTAGAGTAGTAGTAGTAGTAATAATAATAATGATAATGATAACGATAATGATAATGATGGTAGTAATAATAATAATAATAATAATAATAATGATAATGATAATAATAATAATAATAATAATAATAATGATAATAATAATAATAATAATAATAATAATAATAATGATAATGATAATAATAATAATAATAATGATAATAATAATGATAGTAATAATAATAATAATAATAATGATAATAATAATAATAATAATAATAATAATGATAATGATAATAATAATAATAATAATGATAATGATAGTGATAATAATGATGATGATGATAATGATAATAATAATGATGATGGTGACGATAATAATAATAATGATAGTAATAATAATAATGATGATGATGATGTTGATAGTAATAATAATATTAATAATGATAACGATGTGATCAGAATATGAAAAGCCGGACCTTTTAAAACACAGACTGCACTGGAGCAACGTGAAGTAAAATATCTTGTTCAAGGCGACAATGCGTCGCCAGGTATCGAACTCACGACCTTACGATCGTTAGGTGAATACCCAAGGCACTAAGCTACGCACATTCACTCGCGAACTCATAAAACAACCAGTCCGTCGTCTCTGTTAAGCCCGATTTTATGGCCATGAATATTTTCCAAAATTTGTCGGGGAAATACATAACTCTGAGTTTTATATATCTCTTCATTTCCAAACAGTTGTTCGATAACGAAAAGAACGAGTTGGGCATATGATTTCTTTAAATTTAGGCATAGTTTCTGTTAATTATTAAAATCGTTTTTAATGCGTCGAACTGGCAGAATGATTAGCACACCGGACAGAGTACGTAGCGGCGTTTCGCCCGTCTTTCCGTCCTGGGTTCAAATTCCGCCAAACACGACTTTGCCTTTCATCCTTTCTGGGTCAATAAAATAGGTACACATGAACATACATCATCACCGTTATCATCGTCATCATCATCATTACCATCATCATCATCATCGTCATCATCATCATCATCATCTTCATCATCGCCATGATCATCATCGTCATCGTCATCATCGTCGTTGTCATCATCATCGTCGTCATCGTCATTAAGAACGACGAGAAAAGCAACAACAAGAAGCATGACCGTAACAGCAACAACAACAATAGAAGCAGCAGCAGCAGCCGCAACAACAACAACAACAACAAC
>NC_142945.1:5462418-5477418 GCF_046866305.1 Octopus bimaculoides | reverse complement strand
GAATGGAAGGAGAGAAGGAGGACCGACCTGCCGACCTACCGACCTACCTACCAACAAACAGCCAGACAAAGCAAACAAGCGCGTGAGCTGGCGATCGACCGACACCGTCAGACACACCGTTCTACACGCCACCGACCGATAAACAAACATGGGTGTGGGTGACGGGTCGAATGATGGATCTGGTTGGGTGTGGTGGTGGTGATCGGGTGTGTAAGGAATCGTTTCCGATTGACAGGCAACGGTAAATAAATTGAAGATAATTGTAGCTTTGCTCATCTAACCTCCATTTTGGTTGGCATTAAAATGGCGGCGGTGGCTAAAGTTGGGAACAAACTACTTTCCACTCCAACAACGAGCACATTATTTGTTGGCTTTTATTCTTTTGACTTGTCACAGTGCTCTTCTTTTGTCGTCGTCGTCGTCGTCTTCCCCCCTTCCCCCTCCCCCTCCCCCTCCTCCCCTCCTCCTCCTCTTCTTCTTCTTCTTCTTCTTCTTCTTCTTCTTCTTCTTCTTCTTCTTCTTCTTCTTCTTCTTCTTCTTCTTCGTCGTCGTCGTCGTCGTCGTCATCATCAACAACCATCATCATTGTGGCCACCGTCACCGTCGCTGTCGCTTCCACCATCGTTATAATCCTCATCGTGACCCCCCCCCCCCCCCAACAAAAGCAGCAACACCATAGTCGTCGCCGCAGTGGTTTGCTATCGTCACCATCTTCATCATCATCACCGTCGTCATCCTCCTTTGCCTCCTCATCGTCTTCCCCTCCTCTTATGTTATCTTTTTCTGTCTCGTTTTCTTCTGTCTCCATTAATGGACGACGTGAAAGAGAGATAGAGAGATAGTAGAAGAGAGAGAGAGAGAGAGAGAGAGAGAGTGAGAGAGAGAGTGAGAGAAAGAACTAGTGAGAGAGGAGAGGAGAGAGAGAGAGCCAGTGATAATGTGTGTGTGAAAAAAGATAGAGAACGCGAGAAAAAAGTGGAAAACCTCGCACCAAATCGAAAACGAAGGGGGCGCCACATGTTAATTACCTTTTGAAAGTGCTCCATGTTTAGGCGACTAAACTGAAACAGAAAATTCCAAGCCTTTATCTCTTTAACTCCACCATTCGTAAAGAGTGTAACAAGGCTGGCCCTTTGAAATACATGCACAACAGACACAGGAAGAAAGAGTGAGAGAAAGTTGTGGCGAAAGAGTACAGCAGGGTTCCCCACCACCCCCTGCCAGAGCTTCGTGGAGCTTTAGGTGTTTTCGCTCAATAAGCACTCACAACGTCCGGTCTGGGAATCGAAACCGCGGTCTTACGACACAGCATTATACATACGTGTATGCGCACATATTACGTTGACTCAGATAGACATCTCAATGTTAATCCTTTCAGTTCTAGGTACGAGGCTGAAAATTTTGCGGGATGGGGACTAGTCTATTACATCGACTCCAGTAGTACAACTGGTACTTATTTCATCAATTCTGAAAAGATGAAAGGCAAAGTCGATCTCGGCGGAATTTGAACTCGGAATGTGAAGACGGACGAAATACTGTTAAGCATTTGGTCCGGTGTGCTAAATGTTCTGCCAGTTCGCAGCCGAAAGGATAAAACAATGAAGCGTCAACATAATCACCAGCACCAAAACCACTGCCAACACCACAAGTACCACTATACTCATCATCGTCATCATCATCATCATCATCATCATCATCATCATCATCATCACCATCTTCACCATCATCGTCATCTTCGTTGTCATCATCATCATCATAATCATCATCTTCATCATCACCATCGTCATCGTCATTATCATTGTCATCATCGTCATTATCATCATCACCATCGTTACCGTCATCATCATCGTCATCATCGTCATCATCATCATCATCATCGTCATCACCATCGTCGACAAACAGAAAGATAACAGCTCCATAAGCCGACAAGAACAACAATACCATATCTAAAGATAAATGTCCAACCCCCAAAATTGCCAGGGACTACAAAGCACACGCCCATACACACACACACACACCTAAGCACTTCCCTCCCTGCGGTGACACACCCAGAAGATAACCGGAGATGTTGCAGGTGCGTGCACTAAAACGAAGTGAAGCACGATGTGTATGGAGAGCGTGGTTCACCGCCATCAATACAACCACCGACACCACCACCACCACCACCACCACCACCGCTACAAAGACAACGACGACGACGACCACCACCACCAACAACAACATCACTACTACTACTACTACTACTACCACCACCAATATTGCAATCATTTATATAAACACTGTGAACAACACCACCGTACAAAACCACCACCACCGTCACCACCACCACCACCAAATCCATGACTACCAACGCCACCAACAATACCCTCACCTCCATCACCACCCCATCACGGACCATTCCTAGCACCATCACCACCGCCACCATCGTAACCTCCACCATCGTAACCACCACCATCACCACCATTATTATTAGCAATATCGTCACACCGTCATAAAACCTTCACCATCATCAACCCAACCATCCATCCCCCTTTTCCCAACCCCTCACCACTTCTTTCCCCAGTGCACCTCCTCTCTTCCCTCTTTTTCTCGTCCCCTTTCTTTTATAAATTACCTCACCCTTCATTAACCCCTCCCCGTAAACATAATATCTTAACCCCTCTCACCCCCTTCACAACACTCTCTTCCATCCCCTGCCTCGTTCCCTCAACCCAAGCCGTCCTTATTCACCCCCCCCCCAGTTACCACTATACTCGTGGTACTCCGTCGGTTACGACGACGAGGGCTCCAGTTGATACGATCAACGGAACGGCCTGCTCGTGAAATTAACGTGCAACTGGCTGAGCACTCCACAGACACGTGTACCCTTAACGTTGGGGAGATTCAGCGTGACACAGAGTGTGACAAGGCTGGCCCTTTGAAATACTTGAAATACAAGGCTGGCCCTTTGTAATTTAAATAATGTACGTAATTCCTCATCTCTCAAATATAGAACTGTAAAATTCCTTTGTTAATTATTTCATCAGGTGGTTCCAAAACCCGAAAGATAGAAACGACCGAGGCAAAATTTGAACGCAGAACATAAGGTTTGGTATCTTGCCCGCTTCCTCATTGACGTCATCAATTGTACGAAACTCAAGCAATCTGATGTCCAATCGTAGTTCGATAGATTGAAATACCAGTTAAATAGATGTATCGATTTATTGCTCTATGCCCCAACATCTAATTCATGACATGAGGCCAAAGTCAGAGCCAGTGAGCTGGTAGATTCGGTAGCGCGTCGGACAAAATGCTTGTTAGCACATTTCATTTGTCCTTATGTTCTGAGTTCAAATTCCGCTGAGGTCGACTTTACCTTTCATCCTTTCGGGGGTCGAGGAAATAAATACCAGTCATGTACTGGGGTCAATGTAATCAATTATCCTCCTCCACCACCACCACCAAAAGTCTTTGTTCCTATAATAGAGAGGGTTATACCAAAGTTAAAAAATCAATATTTAAACGCGGAACATTTCTATTAAATATATGAAATTAATAAATAATAAACAAGAAACTTGGAGCAAGGCTGCGCGGGAGTGGTGTCGAACGAAGCATGCAGACTCTACATTGTATTTTGTCCACTTTCTGTATTTAGCCTTGTGTGGCCATAATAAAAAGATATCTATCTGTCTATCCGTCTGCCTATCTATCTATCTATCTATCTATCTATACATACAAACATACATTAAATCCGAGTTTCACCTTTTGCATCGTCTGATGATAAATATTTTACGCCTTCTCTTGTTGCATTAAGGATTTCATTCTTATGTCTTGTGTGCAACTACTTGTATTAAAACAACCCTCTCTCACTCTCTCACTCTCACTCTTTCACTCTCACTCTTTCTCTATCTATCTACACACATGATTCTCTCTCTCTCTCTCTCTCTCTCTCTCTGTCTCCCGGTCTTACCTTCTCTTTATGTTACTAAATAGATAATTTATGCTACTTGTCAAAATAAGCGTTGCAGCTGGTTTCTAGTAAACGACATTGTAAGACATATGTCTAATGGAACAACAGCAACAACAACAACAGCAGCAACAACAACAACAGCAGCAGCAGCAACAACCGCAGCAGCAGCAACAACAACAATAACAACAAATTACCACTACTACATAATAATAATAATAATAATAATAATAATAATGATAATCCTCTAAGATAAATACATGTAAAAGAAGCCAACAGGGTCACCTCACTGGGTGGTCTGTTTTGTGTTTGGTTCGGTCGCCAGAGAGAGAGAGAGAGAGAGAGAGAGAGAGAGAGAGAGAGAGAGAGAGAGAGAGAGACGGTGTTGTTATTGGTGGTGGGGAGGGAG
The DNA here is from genome assembly GCF_046866305.1 of Octopus bimaculoides. Classification (NCBI taxonomy): domain Eukaryota; kingdom Metazoa; phylum Mollusca; class Cephalopoda; order Octopoda; family Octopodidae; genus Octopus; species Octopus bimaculoides. The sequence continues at coordinate 5,473,063 of NC_142945.1, read as the reverse complement.
GGAGCGAGGGCAGTTAATTAACTAATTGGTAAATGTAACATATTGCTTAAGCAAAGTCACGCAGATAGGAGACCTTACTCGAACAACCCCACCCCACGTCCCACCGCCGCCATCGCCACGCATCTCGTTTCGTACATTTCCCTCCGTTTATATTTAACTCTGTAAGTTGTTTTGCTTGGCGAAGAATCTTGCGTTTGTTCTTTGGGTCGCGTTGTACTCCTTGTTGTTGTTGTTGTTGTTCTTCTTCTTCTTCTTCTTCTTCTTCTTCTTCTTCTTCTTCTTCTTCTTCTTCTTTTTCTTCTTCTTCTTCTTCTTCTTCTTCTTCCGTTTCCTACCCCTCCTCCTCCTCCCCCCTTCTTATCCCTTCTCCCTCCTCATCGTCATCTTCTCTTCCTTCCTTCCTTCCTTCCTTCCTACCTCCCTTTCTTTCTTTCTTTCTATCTTTCTTTCTTTCTTTCTTTCTTTCTTTCTTTCTTCTTCTTCTTCTTCTTCTTCTTCTTCTTCTTCTTCCAATTCTTCTTCTTCCAATTCTTCTTCTTCCAATTCTTCTTCTTCCAATTCTTCTTCTTCTCCTCCTCCTCTTCTTCTTCTTCTTCTTCTTCTTCTTCTTCTTCTTCTTCTTCTTCTTCTTCTTCTTCTTCACCTCCTCCTCCTCCTCCTCCTCCTCCTCCTCCTTATCCTCCTCCTCCTTATCCTCCTCCTCCTTATCCTCCTCCTCCTTATCCTCCTCCCCTTCTTCCTCTCCTCCTTTTTCATTTTTACTTTCCCTTTTTCGTTTTTTTTTCTATCCTAAATATTCATTTGCCTAATTCTTCGTTTACGCGTTCCCTCTTTTGCCGCCATAACTTGTAATAATAGACTGCAGTGCATAACACAACACCACTGACTTCACGGCAGCTGATGACCCAGCGCCTCTTTTAATCCGGATGTAATACGAGCAGAAAATTGAAATTCCTCTGACCGCAATCTAGTTCTTTACACGTCCACAGGTGGCGTCGTGTGTTCTCATCCATTATTTACACTGCGCTTGTTATTGGCGAAATAAAAATTTCGAGTGTTCCTCAGCTTATTAGCATAAAGTTACCCTTATCTATGGCTACTACAGGGTAGAGAATTGAGAACATCTGCAACAATGTCAAAGGTAAACATCAATTAATATCGATCGATAATGTAGAATCGTGGATAAGACTTTAAGCTGCATCCACTTGTGGGGGGCCTTGGTAGGAAAGTCCCAAAGTTCTGAGGAGCGTGGAATAACTTGACCACTATTGTTCCCAGGTCTGCTCTGAACAGGAATAGTAGCCTCTCTTAGGGTCTCGGCTATGGGTTAACTAGCACGGGTACCACTCGCTTCAAACTCAGGGCACGTCTGTTTCCATAATCTGCAGGGATTTGGTCAGTGATTCCTCTGCAACGGTCGACAATCGACGGCAAGTTGAGCTGCCACGAATCAAGCTATCTCAAAGTGTTTATGCACGTGACCAGGGATCACATGTGAACTCGTGCTCTTACGGAAACTCCAAACATGAACCCTATTCCTCAAGGGCGAACGACGAACTGCGGTTGCCGTGTCCGCGCTATCCGAGGCGTTTTGTCTGCAGAGGGGCATTTGTTAAATTTGCAAGCTGGAATTTTGGGTTGCAGACACAAGCATTATTTTACCTGCTGGAATGTTGGGGCCGACCGTCGGATGTGATCAGCGTCGTGAGGGGCTTGGGGAAGTCGTTGGTCGGAGCCAGCTCAACCCAACTCGGGTGGATGTCACCGCAAATAGAAGTACAAGTGGAGTGTAGTATTTCAGTGTGTAAAGCTGAGTGTTATCTGTAACATTAGAGGTGTATAACTAGTAAAGAAATATCATTTCTTGATCACGGATTGTCCCTCATGGCTTTAGAATTAAGGATACCTGAAAATCGATGGTGTAGTAATATATATATATCATCATCGTCATCATCATCGTTTAACGATGATGATGATGATGATGATATATATATTAGTACACCACATATATATATATATGTATGTATGTATGTATATATCCGTGTATCTGTCTATCTATCTATGAGTATGTATATATACATACACACACACACGCAGAGGCACACACAGACATATATATAACATTTCTAAATATATATACTTGTATATAATACATATATAAGTTATGTAAACACATGCATATCATACATGCGTATATAGATACATACTTCAATCCGTATGTATATGCATACACATACATACACACAGACAGACACATACATACATATATAAGTTTTAACTTTGAATACTTTCTACCCAGGGTGCATAAGTAAAGTATACAGGTGTGTGAACTTGAGCCGGGTAGCTAGGCGGTGGTGGCGCATTTTATTATCTCTGTGTGTGCAGGGATGGGGTAGGGGCGCGTGTTAGGCTATTGTAAATACGTCGGCTCTTGGGAGCTTCAACAACAGCAACAACAACAGCAAAACAATCTAAAAGTTATTTATTATTTTCTGAAAGACTTCAGATAAGGCTTTTATAAGTAGCTGAGATTGTCTGATAATGACGGCGTATATAATGGTGGTGGAGGTGGTGGTGGTAGGGGTGGTGGAGGTGGTGGTGGTAGGGGTGGTGGAGTTTCTGGAGGTGGTGCGGCGTGTATGTAGTGATGATGGACGCATATACAACAGTGGCGGCGGTAGTATTATATATATATATATATATATATATATATATATATATATATATATATATATATATATATATATATATATGTTTATATATATATATATATATATATATATATATATATATATATATATATATATATATATATATATATATATATATATATATATATATATATATATGTTTATATATATATATATATATATATATATATATATATATATATATATATATATATATATATATATATATATATATTCTTTTCTACTCTAGACACAAGGCCCGAAATTTTTGGGGAGGAGGCAGTCGATTAGATCGAACCCCAGTACGCAACTGCTACTTAATTTATCGATCTCGAAGGGATGAAAGGCAAAGTCGACCTTGGTGGAACTTGAACTCAGAACGTAAACACAGACGAAATACCGCTAACCATTTCTTTCGCCCGGCGTGCTTATTTCTTATTTTTTAACTGCCCACAAGGGGTTACACCTAGAAGAGACAAACAAGGACAGACAAAGGGATTAAGTCGATTATATCGACTCCAGTGCGTAACTGGAACTTATTTAAGCGACCCCGAAAGGATGAAAGGCAAAGTCGACCTCGGCGGAATTCGAACTCAGAACGTTGCAACAGCCGGAATACCACTAAGCTTTTCGTAGAACTCCCACCACTGCATCAGTGTCCACAGTGCGCTTTGAACCATTTCCCAGGAAGATCGCCGACTGATCCAGTTCTTTCAAACCGGGCGATTAGGTTCCGAACCGTGCTATCGCTATTTTCTCTGAGTTTGAATAATTGCTCTTTCACTGGAATGGGAAAACTCAATGAGCCATTTTCATCTCCAAGAGATGCTCTGTAACAAAGGTTCTCAACCCATGACCCTTGAAATCACAAATGGTCCCCCTAAAAAATATGTTTATTTTTCAATATACTACTTCTTTTGATTTCGTTTTGGGATTTGGTTTGCAAGATTCTTTATGTAAGTTTGTTTGTTGAAGCATATTCTGTTGTGTCTGGGGAGTGTCATTCAGTTTTGGTGCCTTATAATTTATCACATGCACCGGTAAAATTCCCACTTATTTCTTTTTTATTTTTCTAAAATTTTCCATGCGTCTCGCAACCTTTTCCAATAGTTTTGACTCTATACTCTGTCTTCTATAACCCCAACAACAAATCTTACGACATGACAAGGATCTACCCCACAGACATGCTAACATATGTGTAGATGAATACATAGACACACATCCACACACATTTAATCATAGACAAATTCGCATACATTCATGCGCATAAATGCATGAACGCACACACTTGCACGCAAACACATATACACACACAAAAATACATATAGACACACAGGCGTATATGCAAACACACATACACACATACATAGACGGAAACACACACACAGACAAGTACAAACACATACACACACACACACACACACACACACATAAGCAGATAAATCCATGAAAGCACACGTACACAAATACATAACGTAAACTAATAAATACACATACACACACAGACACACATGAATACACACACACATTTGTACATAAGCTCATAAACAGACACGCAAACACACAAACACATACGTATACATATAAGCGAAGAAATACAATCACACACATACACACATACACACACAAACGTACGCATTCATACACACATATATACACACACGTACATACATACATACATACATACATACATACATACATGCATAAAAAGAAACAAACACGCAAGCGTAAACAATTAAACAGAACGCTAGACAGACAAGAAAGGAAGACATGCGCATTCGCAATTGGTCGGGAATTTGGAAGACGGCCTCCATCTTTGGCAAAGCTGGTTAGTACTAACCATTGGCAAATAATTAAAGCGAAGCAGCGGGCTAGCGAAAATTAAACATTATCTGAATTGAAGAGAATGGGAGAGACAGGAAATTAAAGTTTATTACAATCAGTCAGCAGAGAAATTATTCTTAAGGGCAAATAAATGTGTTGAAAAACGGCTTTCATTCGTTGCTGTAGAGTTCTGCCTTAGGTTCAGGTACTGTTTGCGTGTGACTGTGCATGTAAGTGTGTGTGTGAGTGAGTGAGAGAGAGAGAGAGAGAGAGAGAGAGAGAGATAGAGAGAGATAGAGAGAGATAGAGAGAGATAGAGAAAAAGATAGAGAGAGTGTGTGAGTGTGTGTGTGGGGAGAGATAGACAAAGAGTGTGAGAGATTGAGTGTGTGTGTGAGAGAGTGCGTGTGCATGTGTGTCCGTGAGTGTGTGTGTGTGTGTGAGAGAGAAAGAGAGATAGTGTGTGTGTGTGTGAGGGAGAGAGAGAGTATGTGTGGTGGGGAGATAGACAAACAGTGTGGGAGAGTGAGTGTGAGTGAGAGAGAGTGTGTGTGTATGCATGTGAGAATGTGTGTGTGTGTATGCGTTTGTGTGTATGAGAGAGAGAGTGCGGGTGTGTGTGTGAGAGAGAGAGAGAGAGAGAGAGAGAGAGAGAGAGAGAGTGCTACGAAGAATGAGGTAGACAGAGGGAAAGGTGGGCGGTGATAATAAGAAGATGCGAAGGAGGGAAAGAGATAGATAGAGAGGCAGTGAGAGCGAGAGAAAGAGAAAAGAGATAGAGATAGATAGACACAGAGGTAGAGGTAGCGATAGAGATAGAGAGCAAGAGAGAGAGAGAAAGAGAAAGAGAGAAGGAATGAGAGAAAGAGACCGAAGGAGAGGGAGAGGGAGAGGGACACTGTGACCGGTGCTTCGCCATCAATGGTGATGGGCAGACAAAACGTCATCACAATCAAAAACACTGCAGGCCAGACGGACAAACATGCAATCACACACACATACTTGAGTCTGCACACACACACACACACACACACACACACACACACACACACACACACACACACACACGCATACATACACACAGAGGAGGCTTACATAAAATGCACCCAAACAGCCATGGATATCCATACTTTGAGAGAAATGAAATTCAAAGGATCTTCATCAGTTTCGACGATGACTCTCCTGTTATCTGATCAACTGAAATTAACTCTTCATTGCATTAACGAGACCAGTGGCTGAGTACTCCTCGGATACATATACCGAGAACGTAATTTTCAGACGGAATCGGTGTCATAATATATGCGACAATTTCTTTTTAAGTGTGGTCGAATATTCCGAGAACATAATATAGTTGTAAATCTCCTGGACATTACAGTTTTGATCCCTCGAGCCTGTAGGGCCAGTTACCCTGTTTTCCCGGTGAATAGAAAAGAACCTTTTTAGAAAGTTGAAAGACTCTAACCTTTCGGAAGCGATTTCACAAAATCTGTGTGGGCTTTGCCTTTATAGATGTGCAAGCGCTTTCAGTTCTTAACGTTTTGATGTCTGTATTTGTCCACGCACCAGCTAACACCGCTTGACAGCCGGTGCTGGTTTGTTTAAGCCTCCGTAACATAGCGGATCAGCATAAGAGATCGACTTGAAAAAAAAAAAATAAGTACCAGACTTAGAATTCTTGATATTGGTGGTGGTGGTGGTGTTGGTGAGGGGATCGATGTTTGGCTAAAACATTTCAAGGCAGTGCCCCAGCATGGCCGCAGTCCAATAACTATAAATAACTAAAAAAATAAAAGAAGAGAAAAAGATTATCAAAAAAATTCCCACAAAAAATACCCCCCCCCCCCCCCAAAAAAAAAGAGGGAATTGTCGCTCATTAGGATCGAAACTAAGACCTGAAAACTACTGAACGAACTGCTTAATTCCCTAAGCATGATTGTCGCCGAATAAGCGCACACACATACATCCGCAGACGTTTATAAGATTTGCTCTTCTCATTGAAGATCCAATCCAGATATGATAGAAGGTCATTTTTATTAAACTTCCCCGTTTTCTAAAATGGATTAATATTTTTTTTCCCTCCAAAAACCAAATTTTTCTTAAACAAGAACCATTGTCGCTGCTGTTGTGGCTGTTGTTGTGATTGTTGCTGGTGCTGTTGTTGTAGCTGTGTTTGTTGTTGTTGTCCTTGCTGTTGTTATATTCTTTCAGTTTAGAAATTCTAATAAATTTATAAAAGTGTGTGTGTGTGTATGCGTGTGCGTGTGCAGGGTTTTTGAAAAATCCACGTTCCTTTTCCTGCAGGCTCGAAAACACCGCCTCGGGCCTAAAATTGAATTTTAAAAGACCAACTTATAAGAAAACAAGCCAAATACCCCCATCCACCCATCCATCTATCCACCCATCCATCTATCCACCCATCCATCCATCCATCCATCCATCTCTGTCTCTCTCTTTCTCTCTGTCTCTCTCCTTCTCTCTGTCTCTCTCTTTCTCTCTGCCTCTCTTTATCTCTCTGTGTGTGTCTCTCTCTCTCTCTCTCTCTATATATATATATATATATATCCTTCCATGTGTCTGACTCGCTCACTTTCTCTAAATTCCTCCCTTGTTCTCTCAGTCCCCTCCCTCTGTCTCTGATCCCATTTGTCACTCTCCCAGCTGTCTCTCTCAATATGCATGCATGTATAAACACACAGCCATGGATTTCAACATACATACGTAAATACAGAGGGAGGGAGGGAGAGAGAGTGAGATGAATAAATATATGTAAATACATAACATACTCATATAAACACACACACACACTCACACACATAAAGCGAGATTTGAGGATGAGCAATACACAGAAACCATGAAACGCATGCGCACAAACATACGCAAATATATATAAATACACATCCTTTCACAGATACATTAAATCAAAGCAATAATTACATTCTTTGCTATATTAATAAAATTCAATTTTAATTCGAGACGGGCCCGGGTGGAGAGGTGAGATTTACGTGGTACAATTCGTAGAGTGACCAATAAAATTTCGTTACCTTCCTTTTCGAATATAGGCGCAGGCATGACTGTATGGTAAGAGATTTGCTGTCTAACTTCATGGGTCTGCGTTCAATCACACAGGGTGATACCTTGGACAAGTGTCTTCTCCTATAGTCTCGGATTGACCAAAGCCTTGTAAGTAGATTTGGTAGACGGAAACTGAAAGAAGCCCGTCGTATATCTATATTTATATGTATATATACCGCTCATTCTTTACAACACCTGTCTGTGTTCGGATTGTCCTTGTACTGGGGCCATTCGGACTCCCGTCTTCCCCGTGAACAGGGATTAATCTTCTCTCTTCGCTCCTTTGTGCCACATGGGCTCAACTATCCTCCCCTCTTCATCTAATCCTCCTTCTTTCTCCAGTCTTCCTCTCACACCTACTTCCTCCCACTCACTTCTCTCTAGCTCTGACTCCTACTTACTCTCTTCACCCCTACGCACCTTCTCCCCTCCAACCTCTCCCTTCATCGTAACCCCCTCCATCGTTATTCCAATCCTACGCATTCCATCCCCACCAACCCTATACATCCCATCCCATCCCACCCCGTCCTTATACATCCCATTCCACCCCACCTCGTTCCTTACACCCCACCCTTGCTTTTCCCACTCTCGCCTCCCTCACACCCCAACACCACCACACCACACCACTACACCAAACACCACCGTACCACACCACTACACCAAACACCACCGTACCACACCACATACCATCCCGCACACACTAGCACTGACCACTTCCCAGCACCCACAACCTCATCCACATATATACCTACTTATGTATGCGTGTATATAGGTATGCGTGTATATATGTATGCATATATATATAGCTATCTATCTATATACCTATCAGTTTAACTGACAGTCTGTCTGTTTTTCTGCTCACCTATCATTTTACTTATTCATTTATGCACCTATCTACCGATATATGTATATATCTATTTGTCTATCTAATTATATATGTATATATATATATATATATATATATATATATATATATATATATATATATATATATATATATATATATGAATGTTAATAGGTAGTAACACCTGTCAATATATAAGTGTATATATGTGGGTGTATAACAGTTTGTGCAGGGCTGGGCGAAATGGTAATGTCATCTTTAGCAATTTTAAAAGGTGTCATTAACTCTATAGGTGCCAGGCAAAGCAGGACTTATATACACGCGAACATGCAAACATACATTGCCCTCTCTCCCTCCTCTCTTCCCCTCTCTCTCCTTCTCTCTCCCTCTCTCTCTCTCTCTCTATATATATATATATATATATATATATATAGAGAGAGAGAGAGAGAGAGAGGAAGTGAGAGAGAGAGAGAGAGTGAAGTGGACAAGTACATACATAATGCATACACACACATACAAATAATAACACATACATATAAACATACATAGGCAAATAAGGAAACACCAACATAAATACAAACACATACATTCATACATATATATATATATATATATATATATATATATATATATATATTTATATAAATCTACATATACATATATATATATATATATATATATATATATATATATATATATATCTACATGCATACATAAATAAACGCATACATACACACGCACTGGTTACTTACTGTGGGATTGTACAGAAAATCAACTAAATTAAGCTATCGTATAACGTTACTGAACATTCCATATCTACCCCCATAACACCACCACCATCACGACCACCACCACCCCCGCCCCCGCCACCAACGCCACTACCACGAACGCCACCATCACCGCCACGGCCACCACCACCACCACCGCCGCCGCCGCTACTGTTGTCACCAGAAGCAACGGCCTCGACGCCGATAGAGATACTTCTTTCAAAACAATCATTATTTTTCCTTCGAGTGTTAATGGAGATCATCGTCCTAAACTCCTAACTACAAACAACATATGGTTACTTGCGAAGAAACTGAGAGACGCTCACGCACAACGCACACCGAGCACACATACATACACACATTCATACATAGATCTATATAGATGTGTGTCTATATATACGTAAATGTACATTCAGACATAAGTCTATGTGTATATGTATATTTCTATATATGGGCCCAGGAGTGGCAGCATTTATGAAGCTTGCTTCCCAAGCACATGGTTCCGGGTTCAGTCTCACTGCATGAGACTTTGGGTAAATGTCTTCTGCTGTAGCTTCGGAACGACCAAAGCCTTTGTGAGCTGATTTGGTAGACGGAAACTGAAAGAAGCCCGGCGTATTGTATATATCGTAAGATTGTGATTTGGATTGCTGGGGGCCTAGCTGTGTTCTTGAGCAAGACACTTTATTTCACGTTTATCCAATTCACTTAGGTATAGAAACGACTTGCAACCTGGCAGAAACGTTAGCGGTATTTCGTCTGCCGTTACGTTCTGAGTTCAAATTCTACCGAGGTCGACTTTGCCCTTCATCCTTTCGGGGTCGATAAATTAAGTACCAGTTACGCACTGGGGTCAATGTAATCGACTTAAACCCTTTATCTGTCTTTGTTTGTCCCCTCTTTGTTTAGCCCCTTGAGGTCAATAAAGAAATAAGAAACGAGTTGCAACCACACTGGTCCCAAGTTGTATCGGCTTTTATCTTTCCCTTGGGCAACATTTTAAAGAATGAAATAAATCCGATCCTGCTCGGCTGAGACCGTTAAACGTTGTGCCCCAGAATGGCCGCAGACGAATGGAGCGTAACCAAATAAAAGTGAAAGACAAAAGCTGATAATGGTGACGACGGCGACGAACACGATGATGGCTGCTGCTGCTGTTGCTGATGCTGATGATGACGATGATGACGAGGGTGAGGACGAGGGTGAGGACGATAGTAATGATGATGATGATGATGATGGATGCTGCTGCTGCTGATGACGATGATGACGACCTCGATGATGGTGATGATGATGATGACGAGGGTGAGGACGATGGTCATGATGATGGTGATGACGCTGCTGCAGCTGATGATGATGGTGATGATGATGATGACGATGACGATGATGATGATGACGATGATGATAGTAGCAAGAACGATACGTTTTTCATCTTCCTTCCTTCCTTCCTT
>NC_142945.1:5432418-5442418 GCF_046866305.1 Octopus bimaculoides | reverse complement strand
GTCCACCCCCCATCACACACTAGCTGCCGTTGTTGTTGTTGTCGTTGTTGCTGCTATTGTATAACCTGAGAGGCAATTTCTGAAGAAGCGAGGCAGGGACACGTAAGACTCTGCTGAGGTATTCGCTGACCGAAACAAGACACCTGTGCACCCCTTCCCCGTGTCTATTGTTCAGCCCGAACGGAGGAAAGACGCCGGCCAGAGATCTGGTGTTCTTTCATCTTTTATCGTTGTATCTTTTGTTTTAACTCTTTTTTTTCTCTTTTACTTCTTTCACTCATTGAACTACGGCCGTGCTGGGGCAACGCTATGAAAGGGTTTTATGAAACAAATTCACCCCGGTATTTACTTTTTAAAAAATTTGGTTCTTATTCTATGGGAGTCATCTCTGAAATCGTAAATACGTCAAGCCCAGTGGTAAAGTTGTGGATATGAATAACAAACACATTTGCATACGCACACGCACGCACACTTACTCATACACACACATATGCATGTATATATATATATATATATATATATATATACGGCAGGCTTTCACGCAGTTTCCGTTGCCAAATTCACTCACAAGGCGTTGGTGAGTCCAAGCTCATATGACAAGACATTTGATCGAGGTGCATGATGGCGATGATGATGTTGATGATTATGATGATGATGATGATGATGATGATGATGATAATGATGATGTCGAAGCTGATTATAACGATGGTGATGATGATGCTGATGATGAATATAATAATGGTGATGATGATGATGATGATGGTGATAATTACTAAGATGCTGATGAATATTATTAAACAGTTGAACATGAGCAGAATGATTAGTGTTGAATTTACACGTGGTAGTTCTTGGAAGATTTTGGCTTCAGGAGGAAGAGGAGGGAGATGAGGAGGAACGATCTTGCATTGCCGTGGGGTGGTGAAATCATTGAGTCCAATATTGTTGTTGTTGTTGTTGTTGTTGCTCTTCTTCTTCTTCTTGTTCTTCTTTTTCTTGTTGTTGTTGTTGTTGTTGTTGTTGTTCTTCTTCTTCTTCTTCTTCTTCTTCTTCTTCTTATTCTTCTTCTTCTTCTCCCCCTCCTCCCTCTCTACATGATACCACAGAAATGCATATATTTCACACGGCCACTACTGTTGTGCCAGAGAATTTAGGCAAATACTAAAGGTGTTTTAATGCAGATAATGTGTTATCGTATTTCCTCCCAATTACCATAATAATTTAGATCGAGGAACACCTTATGTTTTGTATGTTTGCATGTTTGCAGTTGAATTTTTGTCAGCCACCAGAAGGATGGGGTGGGGGATTGCATTGCTCTTGTCCTGTTCAAAGTCTTGGTTACGTGTTGAAGAACATCTATCACTTGGTGTAGAAATGTGTCTGATACTAGTGATTTGATAATCTAAATTTGTAGTAAACCATTAAACCTGCTGTACTCTTTCATCACAACTTTCTTTTTCTCTTTCTTCCTGTTTCTGTTGTACCTGTATTTCAAAGGGCCAGCCTTGTCACACTCTGTGTCACGCTGAATCTTCCCGAGAACTACATTAAAGATACACGTTTCTGTGGAGTGCTAAGCCACTTGCACATTAATTTCACGAGCAGGCTGTTCCGTTGATCGGATCAACTGGAACCCTTGTCGTCGCAAACGACGGAGCACCGCATTTATATCTGAAAGTGTCAAGAAACATAACTAGGTGCGTGTGTATACTCATGTGTTTGTGTGTTTATGTGTTTGTGAGAGAGTCATTGCGTGTGTTAGCTTCTAAATAAGTGTAAATACACCTGACATAAGAGTGTGTGCGCACGTGTGTGTGTATGCATACGTACACCTGTGTGTATGACTGTGTAGGTATGTATGTGTTTATGCATACGACAAGGAGACGAGTTTTGTATACACCACTTGAATGCTTACCTGAAATTATACAAGATATGGATTTAAAGCTCTGGTTTACTATGGACACCCATACAAGCCCCCCACATACACGCATAGGCACGAGCACACACATGTATACACGTACGACTGTACATACACACAAACACATACATGTATAAAAACAAACGCATTTATACATACACATATACGCACAAAACTATATAAATATATATATGAATGCGTGAACATTTTGCATATACCCTTATGTATGCCAATATGTACGTATGTATGCGTATTAATAAATGCACACATATACACAAATACGAATACATGCATACACATGCATACACATGCATACACATTACATACTAACATTTATACACCTTTACAACGCAAATATATATATATATGCATATATATGTATACATATATTATATATATATATATATATATATATACATACACACGCATATATATGAATATTTATATATATATACACATATATGTGCATGTATAAACACACGCACACATACACACACATATATATATAAACATACATATATAGTCATGCATATATAAACGTGTAAACATATATATATATTCATTCATATATATATATATCATACATATAAACAAATACACACACATGTATATATGTATGTAAATATACATATATATATATATATATATATATATATATATATATATATATATATATATATATATATATATATATATATAAATATATATATACACTCACACACACACACGCACACATACATAAGTAGGTATATACATAGATATAAAGACAGATATGTAATAATCTTCACCTTGAGAATTCTTTTAATAAGCAATGGTTACCTTCGAACCTCCAGGATCAATGCATCAATGTTGTTATTGCTGTTGTTGTACTTGTTACTTACATTGTGTTTTTGATGTGGTTCAGGCTGTTTCTGTTGTAGTTATCGTTTTGTTGTTGTGATTGTTGTTGTTGTTGATGTTGTTATTGATGTTAATACTATTGGCAATATCGATTTTAAATTGTGTTTATTTAAACCTTTAATCGATGTATGTACATTTATGCATGTATATATGTGAATATATATATGTTTTACATATACATACATATATATATATATATATATATATATATATATATATATATATATATATATATATATATATATATATATATATATATATATATATATATATATATATATACTTATACATATACATGTATATATATACATATATATACGTATGTATGCATATCTATATTTTATATATATATATATATATATATATATATACGTTTCTCTCTCTCTCCCTCTCTCTGTTTCTCTCCCTCGCTTTCTCTCTCTATATGTGTTATGTATTATTTATATAGAATGGCAAGTGTCTCTTGTGGTGTATGCATATGAGACTGTTTATGTCCATATATGCAAGAAATGTATGTATACATATATATGTTGTGTAATATATATATATGTATATATATGTATATATATATATATATATATATATATATATATATATATATATATATATATATATATATATATATATATATATATATATATATATATATATATATATTTATATATACATATATATATAACTATATATATATGCCTGTTTACGAGAACATAGTCATACGCACACACATACACATATATATCGAATAGGTATAGATACACACACACACACATATAGATATACATATATTTACACCCCAGCCACACACACACACACAGACACACACACTCACACAAATATATATGCATACATATACGTTTACAAATGTACACGTACACATATATATATACACATATAGATATACATACACATACACACACGTACACACACGCACACACACACACACACACATATACATACCTATGTTAGTTTCCTTAAGGCAGTGATCTCTTGAATGTTTTGTTTAGCGTGGTTCTTATTTTTCTATTTTATTCAATTTTAATATTTCTCGATGTGAGAAGCCAAGTGTCATGGATAGGCATATAAACCTACTTGAAGATTCATCACCGCCGCCATCACCATCATCATCGCCATCATCATCACTGCCGCCGCCGCCGCCACCACCGCCACCACCGCCACCACCATCACCACCTCAACCACCACTCCACCACCACCGCCACCGCCACTGCCACAGTCATCTCCAAACACCACCACCAACATCCACATCTACCACCACCACCACCACCACCACCACCACCATCATCATCACCACCATCGACACCACTACGACGACGACCACCACGACCACCACGACCACCACGACCGACATTGCCATCGTTACCACGACGATGACAATCAACACCACCGCCAACACCGCCATCACCACCACTGACTTTGCTACCTTTACGACGACGACGACGACTACAACGACGACGACGACGACCACCACTGCCACCGTCAGCCTCAATGCCACCGCTGCGGCCTTCGTCACCACAACCATCTTCTGTATCGCCACCATGATCTGCAGCATGAATTCTCCATTACTACCATCATAATCCACCACCGCCATCACCACCGACCGGTGCCACCCCACTCTACTAACCGTCCGCTAACATCACCATCACCATCACCATCACCATCACCATCACGATCTTATGATGCGCAGTCGCGACTATTCTCTTTCGTGATGTTCCACTAATTCTTTGAGAATACGTAGGAAAATACTTTCCCAATGAAAACTCACCTCCGGATAGTACATGGTTCATGCGCCTCGTGTATCGAACTGTAAGGCAGATCTATCAACTACTACATAATCCTGATTTATGTTCTGCCTTAGACAGTAGACGTTTTAGATGAGCCCCTGGTATTGAGAAGTTCACTTGTACCCATTAATGTACTGGTGTTCATTGTTTTCGGAACTCAGAGATTAATGTGAAGGAGATAACTCAATACCCTAATGATATGAATTGAATTAAATAAATTAAGGGATGATGTTCTGAGTGCCTTCAGCAAAAATTTTCTTTTCCTGGGTTTCTGATATTCTCGCCATTCGATGAAAAGAGAAATAAACCATCGAACACGAAACATGGTCAAAACATAATGGAGAAAACTGCTTTTTAATTAGTTTTATTAAAATAAAGCACTGTCTAGAAAATCCTTAAAATTTCTACTTTTCATACATTTTTCTTTTATCGAAATATGGTTTTCGAACTTCTTTATTACTGAAAATTTCAGCTACACAAAACTATTTCAATTCAGTGCGACATAATTAGAGTTCTTCCTTGTCTTTTCTTACTCTCTGCCTCCTAGTTTCCCTTTCTCTCTGTCTCTGTGTCTCTCTGTCCCTGTCTGTCTGTTTGTGTTTCTTACTGTCTGTCTCTCTCTTCTCTCTCTCCTCGTTATTATTATTATTATTATTATTATTATTATTATTATTATTATTATTATTATTATTATCATTATTATTAAGGGTGAGAGCCTGCAGAATTGTTATCACGTCACGCAAATGCTTAGCGGCGTTTTTTCCGTTTTAAAGTTCTGAGTTCAATTCCACCGTTTCAGAGTCGATGAATTAAGTACCAGTCAAGTACGGAGGTCGATGTAATCGACTGTTCCTCTCCCCCAAATTGCAGGTTTTGTGCCTATAGTAGAAAGGATTACTATTATTATTATTATTATTATTATTATTATTATTATTGACGTTGATGTGGTTGTTCTTGTTGTTCTTGTTATTATTATTGTCATTTTTATTGCTATCGTTATTATTACTATTATTGTTGGTGCTGTTAAGAGGGGAAAAAGGATGAGGAGAAGAGAGAGTAAAACGCGAAAAAGAAGTGAACACAAGCAGCGATGTTCAACAATTCGTTACCCGTCGGCTACTTCCAAACATCAATTGAAAACCTGATTTACTCACACTGCATTCCATTATTTGTTTTTCCTGTTCTCCCTACTTGACCAAGCGTGTGTATAAACACACACACACACACACACACACACACACACACACATACACACATACGCACGCATACACACGCATTCACAGACGTACACAAAAGCACACATGCATATATCACATTACATAAATTTCGTCTTTAACTCTATTGATCTAACAGATCCTTTCTTTGCATCTTAACATCCTTATTCGTATCTAATTATCTATCAATGCCTGTCACTCTATGTATATATACATATATGTTTGTACGTATGCATGTATATATATATGTCTATCTATCTATCTATCTATCTATCTATCTATCTATCTATCTATCTATCTAACGGTGTTTAGTTCCGCAAGTAATTTAATAATAGCGTGAGTGTAATGATTCCATGGTGTGATGGTTACGATATTTTCACTAGTATAATAGCATCAGTGTTGTTAACGGTGCGATTGGTATGGTGGTTGTGTGATGGTAGTGTAGGGCGGGGTGGGGTGGGATGGACAAGACAAAGAATAAGAAGCGAAGGACAAAGCGGTGAAAGAAAGCAACTACGTAGGTGATTTGTCTGCAAAGTATGGTAACACAATTTCCTGTTTCGGTTACTAAATCCGGTGCGATAAGTTCGTTTGCTCAGAGGGAATACAACGGTGTATATAAAGTAGTGATTTATATGTGTGTGTGTGTGTGTTGTGAATGTAAAGGAGTCTATGTATGTGCAAGTGAGTCTCGGCGTATGCAAGTGAATCTGTCTTTGATTGTATATACATATAGTGTTAATGGAAAAGAAATCTGAATTGCACCATTTTATTGTCTATTGCTTTTTATCTGCTCATCAGAATAAAACACATAGTTAACTCCCTTGCTCTTCTCCATGTTATTTTTTCTTTGTGTTTTTTTGTTCTTTTTTGCTATTTGTCTGTTTCTCTAAATCTTTTTTTCTCTTTGCTTTTCACTTTCTCACGCGCCATCTCATCTGCTTTCTCACGTGCCATAATGTACGAAAAGCATTTGTGTCAAGTTTCTTAACAAACAGTAAAATTTTTTGTATGCAAACATTTTCCTCATCACAAATGCACGTGTATACATATATTCACATGTATACATATACATACGTACATACAATACATACTCACGTACATATATATACACACACACACACACACACACACACATATATATATATATATATATATATACGTACAAATAAATGTATATATATATACACATGCACATATGCATGCGTGTGCATATATATATGTATAAGCATACATATACACACACATGTATATATGCAGAGATAGATATAGATATATATATATAGAGAGAGAGATAGAAAGGGGAGAGTGAGAGGTAAGTGAGAGGGGGAGAGACGTCGGTAGTTTGTGAATATATTCAATTGAACGAAGGGAACTGTGATTACTTCACAGCATCACCTAACGAGTAAACAGAAGCAATCTCATCTCCACTCGAACTCCAACGCATTAATCGTTGAATTCGCTAAATGAGGAACCAAGTATTTTTAAATAAAGCCGAGCTCTCAATTTGTCGCCATCACCAATATATATGTATGTGTGTGTGTATTTATTGAATACAGTCCTCAATCTCTCTCCCCACTCTGTCTCCTTTCTCTCTTTCAATAAAACATAAAGTAGGAACAATATGAATAACAATGACTTCTCTCAAGCGAATGGTATTCATTTTGTAATGTTCCTTATCTCTTTTTATCCTTCTATAAACTAAATAGTTTCATGTAATATGATATAAAGAATAGACGCTAATGTCTTTGGTTACTCGTCACTCAGCACTGAAGAGATTCGGTTTCATTGAAATAAGAGCAATATACGAATACTAAGGTTTATATTATTGGAAAGAGAGCAACCATATGGCTTCGGTCTCAGTGCGCTGCACCCTTGGGTAAGTAATATCTACTAGATCTCAGGGCCGACCTTAAGACTGATTTGGTCGACGGAAACTACGTGAAAGCTCACCATATATATATATATATATATATATATATATATATATACTGTAACCACCAAGCCACTCACCTCTGATGTAATCAAATCCCAAGTAAGGAGTAACGAAACAATGCTGCTTCTTCCCTTCTTCATTTCGTACTTATAAATATTTCTTATCTTCTGTGTGTTTCAAGAGAAAGCTTTACCGCCGTTTATACCGTTATTTCTTTGTAACCTACACTCTCATTTCACGATCGTTCACTTAACGCTATATCGGTTAGCGCTTCCCCACTTAACGATTTGTCATTTGGAAAGACTCGAATTTAATATGAAGATGGGTTGCTGTATACGTATTCGCGTTTAATATTTTAAAAATCTTTAAGATCTTCATATCCACATAACAACAACAACAGCAACAACCACAACAATAAAAACAACAGCAGCAGTTATTGTAGAGGCAAAAGATAAATATGAAACAAAATATTTGCTTGCATTTATTTTCACTTTTCATAATGTTTTTAATATTCTACGTATATGTGTGTATGTATATATCTATATACATACACACACACATACATACATACATACATACACACAAACACACACACACACACACACACATATACATATACATATATATATATATAAATATATGTATATATATATATATACATACATACATACGCATATATATATACACATATATATATGTCTAATTTTATCTTATGATATTACAGAGTCATTAAGATAATGTTCCTTTCCTATATTTATATTAAATGCAGTTAGTTAGTAACTTGTTAGTAATACTCAATAATAATAATAGTAAGAACACTTAAATATTCAGAGATTAAAAGAAAAAAAATTAATAAATTAGAGATTAATGAAAAGGCGATAACATATGAAAGAATATGAAAGGAGGACAGAAGCGAATTATTTTTGAATACGAAAAAAAACAAAAAACAAAAACAAACAAACAAACAAATGCAACAATGATAAAACAAAGAAAAACATAATAGAAAACGAAATAAAAAGAAGCTAAATATAACGTGTAGAAAATAACAACAAACAAATAATCGAATAAATATATACAACAAACAACCAAATAAAAATATAGAAATGCATGGATATATATATATATATATATATATATATACTTATACATATGTATGTATGTATGTATGTGAGTATACATTTATACGTATGCAACGAAGGAGATTTTTTTTTAAACAACGGACTTTATAGATCTTCCTGATCAACGATGCGAGCATTATTTCTTGAAAGCCGTCCCTGTCGTAACTTTCTTATGACGATTTATTTATTTATCTATTATTATTATTATTATTATTATTATTATTATTATTATTATAATCGGTGTTGTTGTTGTTATTCAATGTTTATTTTTTTTGTCTGTCATAATTGTTAGTCTGGACGGAATGAATAGCGTAGCTTAGCATCCTGATCATTGCTCTAATTACAAACAGTGTGTGTATATGTATGAGGATATACATCCATATATATATATACATATGTATATATAGACATTAACACACACACACAATCATTGCTCCAATTACTGACAGTGTGAGTATATACGTAAACGCATACACACACATGTATGCACATAAATAAATATATATATGCATACATACACATATATTTATATTTATGTATGTATGAATGTATACACGCACACATACGTATATATATATATATATACATGTATGTATGTAACGTATATATTTATTATATGGAGGTATTTTGCGGACGTCATAATTGCTTTTGATTGCTAGTTGATGACGAGTGAAGCCAAGCCAGTTCATCAGGATTACTACTAGACGTTTATCAAACGCCATTATAATCACCAGCGGTAAAACAAATCCTATTAGAAGGGGCGTAAAAATGACATCTTGTGTTACACAATGACAATGACATATATAAACCTACACATATACAGCGGACGTGCATATGTATACGTATGTATGTACGCATATATACATACATACATACATGCATACATACATATATATATATATATATACACACAAACATGCTTGCACATTGATACGTATGCATATACAAGCACACATACTCACATATGAGTATAAAGATTTAACAAAAACTAAGTGCGAACTTTAGTACAACTATATCCATGATAATAGATATACGCTGTCTCTGGGAAATATATGCTTATATATATATATATATATATATATATATATATATATATATATATATATATATATATATAT
>NC_142945.1:5422418-5424918 GCF_046866305.1 Octopus bimaculoides | reverse complement strand
TGCATGTAAAAGTGAATTCTTCAACACGTGTGTTGTGTGTGTGTGTATGTGCGTTGTGTGTGCTGTATATGTGTGAGTGTGCGCATGCGTATACACGCGTATACACCAGTGCGTTCATCACTTCAAAAAGAACGAAGCCGTACTTGAATTCGCTGCAATTCTATAGTCGTGAAACAGATAGCCAAAAGGTGATATTTTTAAAAGTGAGGGGGGGGGGACGGACCAATATCATAAGTGCCTCTATGAATAGACAAAAGAACCGGAAGTTGACCATTGTCCGTTATTCTACCAATGCCAAGAACAGCTGTGTTGATATTTCACAGAAGGCCGGAGCTAAGTATAGGTGCTGGCTATTCTCTTGACCACCAATTAAAGTGGTCACAGTTAGAGGGTATTCTTCTACAGATATGAATATATAATTATTGTTTGGCCCTATACCGTCTCTGGTCGAGATCTTCGTTGTTAAAAGCATTCCATACGTGCCCATCACGTCGTTTTAGTCTATGTCAAACTTCACATAATATATAATCTGTCCTTTCCTAAAGCAATGACATTATGGTGTGATTTCAGACAGAGATTTCGCTGTTATTTCTAGCAGGTTGTATGACCACGCAGCGGTTACACTCGGTGATTCTGTGTGTGTGTGTGTGTGTGTGTGTGTGTGTGTGTGTTTGTGTATGTGTATGTGCGTTCCAGGGCTTCCGAGAAACATTTGGTAAAGAGGTACAAAGGGACATCCAGGAATCAAGGGCTCTGGTTCTTTAGTTTTTGGGAAGGGCTCAGCAAATAGTTGACTTACATCTTATTGGTTTTCCAAACCCCGGGATCAATGTAACGAGTGGGCCTTTATGTATGTATGTATGTATGTATGTATGTATGTATGTATGCATGTGTGTGTGTGTGTGTATGTATTTATGTATGCATGCATATAAGTCTATGTATGTATGTATGTATGTATGTATGTATGTATGTATGTATGTGTGTGTACGTATGCATGTATGTGCGTGTGTGTGATTATATATGCATGTATGCATGTATGTATGTATGTGTGTATGTATGTGTGTGCATCTATGTATATGTGTGCATGTATGTATATGAGTGTGTGTGTGTGTACATAAGCATTTGTACGTAAATTTGACACGTCTGTATATTTCTATATGTGTATATATATGACAGTAAATCGTTGTGTATAATAATACTTACTACTACTACTACTACTACTACTACTACTACTACTACTACTACTACTACTACTACTACTGTACTGTTTATTACACTGACATTCAACCAGACCATTTACACTACGTTACTCATAACTCCATATCGTCACATTCCAATTTATTCAATAAATAATAAGAAACGGGTGGGTGTTGGGGTAGGTTTGCGAGAACAAAAAAAAAAAAGATACAAGAAAATGGATAAATAACTAGATAAAAACGGGAGATGAAAATAAAAAAGCCGACATTTTGAAATTGCCAACAAATTTATTTTTAAAAGAAACTCGCGCTATATTTAGAGCGTTTTTATTGATGCTGTATGTGAATGAAGTCGGCAGGTAACGCGAGATGTATATGTGAATGCGTATATATGGGTGTATATGTGTGAACATAAATCTATGTCTGCATGTATATAGGTATCTGTGTATGGAAGGATGTATGTATATACGTTTGTATGCAGTACTGCATTTAGGCGTATATATACACAAGTGTATAGTACATGTGCGTATATGTACGCCCATATAAATGCGCGTATATATATATATATATATATATATATATATATATATATATATATATATATATATATATATATATATATATATGTATGTATGTATGTATGTATGTATGTATGTATGTATGTATCTATCTATCTATCTATCTATCTATATATATATATATATATGTATATATATATATATGTGTATGTATATATATGTGTATATGTATAGATAGATAGATATGTGGATAAAAAGATAGGTACACAGCTGGACATGTATATATATTCTATATAAATAGACACGTGTGTACACACACACACACACGCACGCACATACCACGCACACGCACGCGCATGCGCGCATATATGTATACTCACATATATATATATGTTCTTATAGATAGATAGACAAGAAATATATCTATATATATCTATCTACCTATGTATATATCCCTTCACACACACGCAGACTCGCACACACACACGCATACACACACACAAACACACGCGCGCGCGCACACACACACACACACGCACACATATATGTTGATATATCCTCACGAGTAATGTGGCGCGGAAACATACATATATACTTAATCACATATATGTGTCATAAAAATTATAAATGGCATGTACACACACACACACACACACATACACACAGAAGCGCACACAAGCACCATGCACACGTACACACTTAGTATTGACAATTTTCCAAAAGAATGTCCTGTCATTCTCTCGTTTCAAAGAGATTTAAATGGAAAACTTTGAATTTTCCGTAAAT
>NC_142945.1:5414918-5417418 GCF_046866305.1 Octopus bimaculoides | reverse complement strand
AGCTGTTAGGGACCGGAAAATGAAAGTGTCATGAGTTGCAACATGTCTCTCTCGCTCTCTCTCTCTCTCTCTCTCTCTCTCTCTCTCTCTCTCTCTCTATCTATCTATCTCTTAGTCTCTCTCTTTGTGTCCTTGTACGTATGTAGGTATGAGACTCAGCTTGAACACACATCTATTTCTGTACGAGAGAATATGCGCGTGCGTTTGTGCGAACCGTATCGTCATATCTATAGTGGTATTGACAGGTATGCACACATAGATAAGCAGAGTCATTGGTGGAGGTTCGTTTTCCATGGGTCCGCAAATGAGATTTGAGCCCAACAAAAGAAAAGCATAGGGTGTCGCAAATTGCGCACACAAAATGGTCGCTGAGATTCATTTACAGAGAGAGAGAGAGAGGGGGGGGAGGGAGAGAGACAGAAAGAGGGGGAGGAGAGAGACAGACAGACAGATAGAGAGAAAGAGACAGACAGACAGACAAAGAGAAAGAGAGAGAGAGAGAGAAAGAGAGACAGACAGAGACAGAGATCTGTGCCCAGTAGCCAGCTAGTCCTCATTTGCAGAAGTAAAAAATATACCACGTACTCTGGTTATCAGCCTTTATAATCATAATGTAATCTCGCTAGCGTCTACTTTGCCCTTCTTCGATCGGACATCGATAAATGAATTTCCAGGGAAGTTCAGGAAGTGATTATATCGATACACCGCTCTTCTCTGCCGCCCCACTAAATTTTGTGGAACTTAGCCAAATGCAGAAATCATTAATTTCCGTAACGGTAAGAAGTGGATGGTAAAATTGGTAAATCACATTGCAGTATCTACCTATCTATCTATCTATCTATCTATCTATCTATCTATCTATCTATCTATCTGTCTGTCTGTCTGTCTGTCTGTCTGTCTGTCTGTCTGTCTGTCTGTCTGTCTGTCTGCCTGCTTATCTATCTGTCTGTCTGTCTGTCTATCTATCTACCTATCTAACTATTTTCGATCTCCCTGTTTATCTGTATGCCTATTTATCTAACTACCGAGTTATCTGTTTATTGTGTACACTCACAGACATACATACATGTAAATGTATCTATACATATGTACACAACACACACACACACACACACATTAAGGGATGTAAAGAGGGTACAAAGTTATGGTTGCTCTAGTATGGTCGTAGGCCTATGGCTGAAGTACATACAAGGAATATATATACATAATGGATTTCAAAACACTCATATACTTATCAATTGCACTATATAAAGTTTGTGTTGGAAAATGCCTCCTGACAGAAAGAACCGAAGAAAGCTTCTTACACTCGAACCCACATCACTTGTACCCATGACAAGTGTTGTACCATTGGATCAAAGTACTCTTCCGAATTTCTCTATCTAGTTTAAAAACGTTATTCTTACCAGCGAGAATGGTAATGTTAGAAGCTTCAAGAGAACGCGAAATAATGTAGAGAGCAAGTAAAGTCAATCGCCACATCAAAATGGCTGTTCCATGTTACTACTAATTTAACCCTAGGCAGATCTTCCAGTAACTGGTAATCGCTGCGACGCTGCGCCCTTTAAATACAGTATATATTGCTAACACACACACACATATATATACACACACACACACACAAACATAACGAACGATTCATAGACAGACAGACTGACAGACAGACAGATAGATAGATAGATAGATAGATAGAGAGAGAGAGAGAGAGATATAGATAGAGAGATAGATAGATAGATAGATAGATAGATAGATAGATAGATAGATAGATAGATATATTGGCAGGCATATTTAGAAAGATAGATTAATGAAGTCGTATAAGACAGATAAATAGATGGACCAAAAATTATTAGATAGAACGGAGTCGCATAGAATGGTGTACGGAGCTGAATAGCGATGTTCGACAATATAGAACAGAAAAGCGGCGGTGCAGGTGTGCTGTAGGTGGAAATGTAGTGGCGTGTATTGGCCGTGGTGGGGCGTTGGTACGGGGTGGGTGGGTGTTTTATGTGCAATGAGAAGTTAAGTGGAATCTCTTTGGCGCTATTCTTGCAGACACGTTCACAGGCACTTGCAGAAATACATACACACACACAGCCATACACACACATACATACACACACACACACACACACGCACATGCCCACACACACAGACGCACACACGCCGCACACACACAAATATGTGTACATACGTGTATGCACGCAATCACGCATGCAAATACAAACGCCCAAACATACACTTATATATATATATATATATATATATATATATATATATATATATATATATATATATATATATATATATATTGTTGTACTTGGGGATGGTCATATTGCCAGTTTAGCCAATAAAAACACACGCACTGTATATTTGGTGTTAATTCTTTTTTTTTCAGCTTTATATTACATTAATCTTAATCTTAATCTTATTTCGGCCAGAGTTCTTTCGTCACACTTCTGTGACCTCATCAGTGGTCCTTTGTTTCCTTCTTTCTTATGTGTGT
>NC_142945.1:5394918-5407418 GCF_046866305.1 Octopus bimaculoides | reverse complement strand
GTATGTGTGTATTTATGCGTGTGTATGCATGTACTCCTACACACATTCATAGATATATATAACAAAAACAGAAAGGAATAAGAGAAATTAAAACAGAAAGAATGAAAAAAACCTGTAGATTTCAGCGGTCCGGGTGTGTGGGGAGTGAGGCATGTTTATTCTTAAATAGGAATGTTGTTGACAGTGGCTTAAAGTTTAGTCGTCGTCGGACTGCGATAATTTAATTGACCAAAACTTCGAGGTCACTATCAACAAACTTCATGGCCCAAAATAAACAACTTGTATGTTATAAAAGTATTGATTAACTCCCTTAGATTAGTGTAAAATTGTTCTTTTTTTTTAATTGAAAGAAAAATCCAAACATTAACATAAATACATTAAACGTATTATAGATTCATTCATATCATGAGTGTTATGTAACCGGGTTAATTCTGGCGGCAAGTTGTGCCCTATATGCGGTTTCAATTCGCGCTTAAAACCAATTGACTTCACTTAACCTGATGTCGCTCTTGAGAATGCTCTAAATGTTACACAATGGAAGTACTTCTCTATCGGCGTTATTGTCGTTGTATTTCAAAGTTCAAACTTATATATATGTCTGTTTGTCTATCTGTATCTATGTATGCATCTGTATAGCTGAGTGTGCATACACACACATACGTAGGCATATACATATGTTTAGTATATTATATATATATATATATATATATATATATATATATATATATATATGTATATATATACAGTAGTACCTCGGTCTTCGAACAACTCCAATCGCGAATAATCGTGCTTCAAATATATATATTTCATATAAATTAGTGTACCTTTCTATACACAAAATATGTGACCCTAACAGAACGCCTTACATGCTGAAAAGGGCAGTTAAAGTCCAAACCACGGATAAGAGTAATTTCAAAGGGAACGAAAAATAAAAACATTTCAATAGTTACCACATGTACTCAAGTTTCGATATCAATGAACAAATGAAATAATTTGCCGTCCGTGTCTCATCAGCATGGGCGCTATAATTAATGTACATTTGTGGAACACTGAAGACCCACATGTTTCATCTATATACATTATAATTTTTCAAATCTACCGCGCAAGCGCAGTTACAATCGCCAGCAAATAAAATTTTTATAGATAGATGTAAATATATATAAAGCACGATTTATTCGTAATCAGAGGCGTTCGTAATCCGAGGTACTACTGTATTAAATGAATATGAGAAAGACAGGAGATAAAGTACGATTTATTCGGGATCAGAGTTGTTCGTAAACCGAGGTTCTACTATATATATATATATATATATATATATATATATATATATATATATACAGAAAAATACATATGTATATTATATATTCACACATATACATACATATATATACACTCATATACACACACACACATGTACATACGCGCTTGTGCGTATGTATGTGTATTTTGTACACACAAAAATACTCACAAACGCGTTTAAGTTGTTGGAATATATTAGCTCATTGTACCTACTTACCTACTTACGCCTAGGTGGACTTATATCTGAGTGTCTTAGCCATTGACACAGGGCAGTGCTGGTAAGAGTCTACAAACCACTGACCTCTCGTCCGGTGTCCTCACTCTTTCACCCTCCACCCACGACGACACACACACACACACACATGCTACACACATCACATGAATAGAATGTGCATGAATATATATGCATATACATGTACGTACACACACACACACACACACACACACACACACACACTAACATGGGCGGTGAGCTGACTGGAAGAAATTACTTCGTGGTTCTTCTTCCGATTTTACGTTCTGAGATGAAATTCTTCCGAGATCGGTTTTGCTTTTTATTCTTTTGAGGTCGATGAAATAAGTACCAGTCGAGTAATGAGATCGATGTAATCGATTTACCACCTCCCCACCAACATTTCAGGCCTTATCCCTATTGTACAAAGGAGATTTCAACGAAGGAAAATGGCGGATCTGCAGCCTGAAATGACGTTTTCAAAAGTTATATATTGTTCGTTGATTTACGATGATGTTTGTCTGTAAAGTATCATGGCTCCCAGTTACGTTATTTACTGCAAGTGTAGACGCCATTTTGCACCTGCTACGTTTGAATTTGATATGAAGGAGGGAACGCTTTGTAATAATGCAACCTATGGTCTGTGGGAGTTAGCGGTTGAATGTGTGTGTGTAATTGCATATGTTTTTGAGTTGAGGAGAGAGTGAGAGAGTGTGTGTGTATGTTTGTGTGTGCTTCCCTGTGTGGTCAATATGTGTGAAATCAAAGGATTGCGAATTAAACAGTCACATAGGAATATGTGTATGGATGTATGTATTCATGCATGAGTGTATGTATGTATTTTTGTATGTATACACAAATACAAACATATACAAGAACACATTCTTTTGCATACAAAAGTACATACATAAGTACTCACACACACACACACACACACACATACATACATACACGCACACACGCACACACACACACACACACGCACATATACAGATAGGTAGATAGTTATAGATGCAAAATATCCCAACATTTTGAAACTCCCAAAATGGCCACGATCTTTGACTGAAACCAAGAAGTGAGTGAAGGATGTGCTTTTGTAGTAGTAGTAGTAGTAGCTGCAGCAGTAGTAATTGTAGTAGTATTAGTTGCAGCAGCAGTAGCAGCTGTAGTACTAGTAGTAGTAGTAGCAGCTGCAGCAGCAGGAGTAATTGTAGTAGTAGTAGTAGTAGTAGTAGTAGCAGCAGCAGTGACACAAGTAGTACAGTAGTAGCAGTGGTGGCCGCGACAATAGTAGCTGCAGCAACAGCAGTAGTAGTGGTAACAGTAGTAGTGGTAACAGTAGTAGTAGTTATTCTAGTTTTGGTGTTGTTGCTGCTGCTGTTGTTGCTGTTGATGTTGTCGTTATTCCTACTTTTGCGATTTTTTCTAGGATAGCAGACACAGAAAACGGACTAACTTAGGGGTGGTGGGCCTGGGGGGTTATAAACAACAACAACAACTACAACAACAAATGGCTTTATTAGCGAAAGGTGACCGGAAGTTGAAAGTCGTTGGGAAGTTCGGCTGTGTGAGTGATAAGATGTTACAAAACAAAAAAAAAACTCCACAAAAAACAAAACGGACAAAAGATAAAAAACAAAAGACTTTTTAAAGACATATTCTTGAAGAAAGAAAAGAACAAAGAAGCAGAAGAAGAAGAAGAAGAAGAAGAAGAAGAAGAAGAAGAAGAAGAAGAAGAAGAAGAAGAAGAATAGGAAGAAGAAGAAGAAGAAGAAGAAGAAGAGGAAGAAGAAGAAGAAGAAGAAGAAGAAGAAGAAGAAGAAGAAGAAGAAGAAGAAGAAGAAGAAGACGTAAACAAGTGGATCGTATGAGTTAATCCGTTAGTGTTTTTTTTTTCTTAAAGTTCCTTTTTGAGAGAAGAGGAAAGACGTTGTTTGTTGCCCGGATGTAGATCGTATTCAACAAGTTTTAGTTTTTAATTAGCCAAAAAAAAAAAAGAAAAGAATAAAAAAACACAATAAAACTATTGTGTTTTTCTTTATTTTGTATTTCTGTTGTTCTTCGTTGTCTGTATGTCTGCATACATGCACACACGTACGCATATACACATGCATACAAACGCACACACATATAGATAACATATATATATATATATATATATACATATGTTTTACTTGTTTCAGTTATTTGACTGTGGCCATGCTAGAGCATCGCCTTAAAGGGTTTTTTGTAGTCGAAGGAATCGACCTCGGGACTTTTATTTTTATAAGCCTACTACTTATTCTATCGGTTTCTTTTGCCGAACTGCTAGGTTATGGTGACATACACATACGAATGTCGTTGTCAAGCGATGGTGGTGAACAAACACAGACACAAAGACACAACACATAGCCCCCCCCATACGCACACACACACACACACACACACACACACACACACACACACACATATAAACGACGGGCTTCTTTCAGTTTCCATCTACCAATATCTTGCTTACCAACACATGGTTCCGAGTTCAGTCCCACTGCGTGGCAACTTGGGCAAAGTGTCTTCTACTGTGAGTGGATTTGGAAGACGGAAACTGAAAGAAGCCTGTCGTATATATATATATATATATATATATATATATATATATATATATATATATATATATATATATATATATATATATATATATATATATGGGAGAATGTACGAAAAAACAACAACAGACGAGGACAGGTGGTGTAAACAATAAAAGGATGTATTAGTATGACGCTCGGGAATACGGAAAGTCTTTGACGTTTCGAGCTACGCTCTTCAACAGAAAGAATACGGAGACAAGGAGAAAAACACGGAGAAAAAAATTGAATAGTGTTCAGTCAACGCTCAATATATATATATATATATATATATATATATATATATATATATATATATATATATATAAGGCTGTAGTAGAAGGCACTTGCCCAAGGTGCCACGCAGTGGTATTGAACTCAGAACCATGTGATTAGGAAATTAGCTTACTTTTTATCAGTGGGATTGAACTCGAAACCATGTTGTTGGGAAGCAACAACATGTTTTATTATTTTTTTTACTTGTTTGAGTCATTAGGGAGTGAGTTGTACAGTAGATCACGGCCTGCATCAAATGGACGTTGTCCGAAGAGGTGCACAAGTGTACCGCGCGTCAGGTGTCGAAGTGATCAATGTGAGAGCAATGTGAATTTGTTTTGCTCAAGAACACAATGCGCCACCCGGCCCAGGAATTGAAACCGCGGTCTCGTGATCGTGAGAGTAATAATCTAACCATCAGGCCATGCTCCCGCAAATTATCACCATTACCACCAACAACGCTAACAGTAACAACAGCAATAACAACGACAACAATATGGTGTTTCAAACGCCGAACTTACCTGTAAAGACAATCTGTGTGATTAACAGATGGGAATCTCAGGTTTTGGTGTTAGTGTTGAGAGTTCGTCATAATTAATAAAAAGTGTCTTAATTAGCCTCGTCGTTGTCATCATCACCATCGTCACTACCACCTCTACCACATCTACCACCTTCACCACGACAACCACGACGATGACGACGACGACCACCAGCACCGTCACCACCACCACCACTACCACCATCAGCACTACCACCATCAACATCATCACCACCACCATCACCACCATCACCACCAGCACCACTGCCACCACCACTGCCACCACCACTGCCACCACCACCATCACCACCACCACCACCACCACCACCACCACCACCACCACCACCACCACCATCATCATCATCATCATCATCAACACCAACAGTAACAGCATCAATAATGTCACCAACGGAGAGATTATCGTCATCGTTGCAATTTCGCAAGAACAACGAAATGAGAGGAATACAATAAATAACAACAATTGGTAGAAAACATCAATAAACATCGTCACTGTCATCGTCATCATCATCGTCATCGTCAACATAGTTACACTTACCTTTCCCTTTTCCCCTCTCCCTCCACCTCCTCCTCCTCATCATTATCATCGGCAGCAGCTGTGACACACTGACATCTTCCTCCTCCAATTATCCCCTCTTCATCATCACCATCATCATCAACGTTATAGATATATGGAATGTCACACAATCGTTTTTGCTTATGCAATTCCGTTATAATATACGCAGTCACAGATGAACATTCTTAGCATACTTAGGAATATACATACATACATACATATATATATATATATATATATATATATATATATATATATATATATATATATATATATATATATATATCTGTGTGTGTGTGTATATATACATATATATATGTATATATATATTTCTGTGTATATATATAATTATCTATGTATATCTACATATATACATAGATAGATGAATAAGTATTTTTATATATTTTACAGATATAGATATGTATATGCATATATGTATATATATATATATATATATATATATATATATATATATATATATATATATATATATATATATATATATATATATATATATATATGTATGTATATATATATATATATATATATATATATATATATATATATATATATATATGCATATATGTATGTATCTGCATATATACTTGTAAGTAATTCATTTATGAATACGTATATATACACCCCCCCCTCCCGCTCAGATATGATGTATAAATTCGCATCGCACGTGTATATAAATTGATAAAAATCAACAAGGTGTAGTGATGTCATTGTGAGATTTATTAGGCGAAGGTAAATCTAATTAAGTCAAAGGTGTCGATATTAATCTGACGGTTTTTGGATTGCGACGAATTCTGACGATAAGTTCTTGTCAGAAGATTTAACTAATTCGGATGTTTCTTAGATAATTCGATACCACCACCACAACAACAACATGAACTACTACTACTACTACTACTACTACTACTACTACTACTACTACTACTACTACTACTACTACTACCATCTTGTTATTTTCGAGGACTACGAGATATTCTCATCTTGGGGTCTATAGGGATCGGATGACGGCGTAGCAGTGCTATTCCGGAAATCGTTAGATCTCCAGGTACGAGCGATCCTCTTGGACTCAGACGCCAAGCTGATGGTTCTGGACGTGAACGGCAGTGAAGCTGGTGCCATTAATTACTAGTAGCCGTTTGTGCCCCAGCAGGGGCTGAACTGTTTGATTAGGTTGGAGCGTGCCTTTATCTTCTTGTGGAAGGGACGCGTTCCAATGGCCAAGCGGTCAACCTGCTGCCAGCTCCCTCTGCATGGCAGCTGAGGCGTGGCATCGCTTTTGAGGCGCGGACACGCACTCAGGTTGCGCCTCTTGCAACTATTTCTAGAAGGTGAACATTTGTGGGCTCCGTTTGTGAGACACGTCTTACCGCAGTAGACCTGTGAGTCGGAGGAAAGGATTTGGAGAGGGCACTTGTTCTTGGTATTCAGGGAGATCTTGGATTGTGGGGTCCCTCGATTATCCCTACAAGTCCTTCTGTATCACATTTTTTAAATCATTCCACTATATGTAAACCCGCCACTAGACCTTCTCTCTATCTTTGTATTGTCCCCCCCCCCTACCTCATACTTCGCCCTGGCGACAAATAACAGAAATCACCACCATCATCAGCACAATCACATACACCACCACCACCACCACCACCACCATCATCATCATCATCATCATCATCATTATCATCGTTATTGTTATTGGTGTTATTTCTGTCGCTCTTTGCTTTTTTCTTCTTCCTGCATCACTTATTTCTTTGTTTGTATTTTACTTTCATTTTTCTTTTATGTCTTTTTTTTCGTTTTTTTTTTTCAGAAAAATCATTCATTTTGATTTCCTGATTACAAATGATTAGGGATATGATTTGCTTCGATCATCTTTCACACTTGAACATCGATAATTTCATAATTATAAGCATAACTAATCCATCGTCTCTTTTCTCCAATACACACACACACACAAACACACACACACACACACACACGCATGTATATGTATATACATATACTAATATATATATATATGTATGTGTATATATGTATGTATATATATATATATATATATATATATATATATATATATATATATATATATACATGTATGTATATGTGTATATATATATATACATGTATATATGTGTGTGTGTGTATGCATGTGTATATATATATATATACATACATATATATATATATATATATTCGCTGATATATATGCACCATCCCAATATTTATATACCGACAAACGCGGACAGACACACACACACAAACGCCCGCACAGATACCGAATCATACACTTCTAAAAGCTCAATCATGATTTTGCAGTTTATTAATTACATAATGCGTTCCGTTTATCATATCATAATTAGTATTTATTTTAATACACACCTACATACATACATATATATGTATAAGTGTGTATATATATACATGTATATATATATATATATATATATATATATTTATTTATTTATCTACCGTCGTTACTTTATTTCCTTTCGTGATATGATTTCGTTATTTCTTCTTCTTAGATATAATTTTTTCCTCGCTGTTTTCTGTTTTATCTAATCAACAATCAATTAATTATTCACTCATTTTCATGTCATTTTATTTTCGTTTCGTCACTCGCTTCGAATGAAAAGCCATTCTCCGTGTGACTGTGTGAAAACAAGATTTTAGTTCCGGCGTTTACACCCTCCTTCGCCACTCCCACCCTCACTAACTTACTTCATTTCATTTCTTCTCCTTCTCTCTCTCTCTCTCTCTCTCTCTCTCTCTCTCTCTCTCTCTCTCTCTCTCTCTCTCTTTCTCTCTCTTGTGTCGTTTCCTTTCTTTTTTACATTGTTTTTTAATATTTTATCTGCATATTTTACTTATTTATTTATTTATCTCTGTCATTCTCTCCTTCATTTACTTCTCTTGATATTTCACTGCTTCTTTTCTTTCTTTCTTTCTTTCTTTCTTTCTTTCTTTCTTTCTGTCTTCGTTTCATTCATCTTTCTTTCTTTCTTTCTTTCTTTCTTTCCTTATTTCTTTCTTTCTTTCTTTCTTTCTTTCTTTCTTTCTTTCTTTCTTCCTTCCTTCCTTCCTTCCTTCCTTCCTTCCTTCCTTCCATCCTTCCTTCCTTCAGAAGCAAACACTGACAAACAGCTCAAAGATCATAGGAAACGCAACAACATTAAACTGGTTCACAAATAGTCCAAATTTTGTTTTTATTCATATGTAAGGCTTCCACTCACGTATACAGCTACATAAAAGGGAAAAAGAACCCCTTCGGTCATGAATGACCATGGGATTACACCTTGAAAGTTCCCGCTCCGAGGTACGAATCCTGGCAAAGTTGTTTATGGAAGACCAGCAATCGCCCATGCATACCAGACTTCCCTTCTTCATGCCATCGATGTTATCCAAGAGAAAGGCAAAGGGGTCGATACAGCTTGGCACCTGTGACGTCACTACTCATTTCTAGAGCTGAGTGAACTGGAGCAACGTGAAATAAAGTGTCTTGCTCAAGAGCAGAACACACAGTCTGGTCTGGGGATCGAACTCACTAGTCTCATGTTTGTGAGCCCGATCCTTTAAACACTGAGCCATGCGCCCTCAACACAATTACATAGGTAAATACAAAAGTAACAGGCGCTACTGGTCTCAATTTTGCAGCTCTGGCCAAGATGGAGCAATGGCTAGTAGAATTTAGCTGGTTATATGGTCTTAAGTGGATACCGGCGAGATTAGAACGCATGACAAAGGGATGTAGATAAACAACGCATTTTGTATGTGTGTGTATGCGTATATATACAAACATATATACATACATATATTATTTTATTCTTTATTTTTGGGGGACTTGTTTCAGTCATTTGACTGCGGCCATGCTTGAGCACCGCTTTTAGTCGAACAAATCCAACCCAGGACTTATTCTTTGTAAGCCTAGTACTTATTCTATCGGTCTCATGTGCCGAACCGCTAAGTTACGGGGATATAAACAGACCAGCATCGGCTGTCAAATGATGGGGAGGGGCACAAAAACACTCACACACACACACACACACACACACACACACACACACACACACACATATATGACGGGTTTCTTTCAGTTTTCGTCTGCCGAGGCTATAGTGGAAGACATTTTCCCAAGGTGCCATGCAGTGGGACTGAACCCAAAACCATGTGGTTGATAAGCAAGCTACTTACCACACAGCCACACCTGCGCACCAATATATACATATATACATACACAATATATATGTATGTGTAAATGCATACGTAGATATACATTTATATGTATATGTAAATGCATGTACGCATAAATACACACACAAACACACACACATATACATTTATAGATACACATATATTTACATATACATACATATACACACGCATGTAATCTATTTATCTGCTTAAATCAGGATTGCAGATTCAATTAATAGCAAATAATATAATAACACTCAAGATTTACCATGCTAATATATATTCCTATATACATATATATACATGAGACATACATATACATCATATCTGTATGTATAATATATATACATACATACATACATACATACATACATATATATATATATATATATATATATATATATATATATATATATATATATATATATATATATATATATATATATATATATATATATATATGCACATATACATTCATATATATTTATGTATGTATATTGTAAATGTATACAGCAGGTCTCTATTAAGCGCGTGTATAACATGTGCAGCTGAGCACTTGTCATCATAATAAGTTAATGTTCTGAAATTGGCTAACTCAATTCTTTAATGGTGTGTAATTAAAAGACTGTTGCTCATACAATAGATGAAGTAGAATCATAAATATAGCATAAAGCATTGCTACATTTCACCAGCGATCTTTTATTATAGGAACAGATTTCTTGATTCTTGAACACGCAGACACACAGACATATATACAGATGCAGGAGTACACACACGGACAGAGAAACGCATATATATATATATATATATATATATACATATATATATACAAATATGCACAGAATCGCAAGGACATACAGACATACGCGTACATAACATGCAAGGAGAGATATAAGAAAACTACACGCATACAGATATATGGTGGTTTACACAATTACACAAGCACGCAAAGGAATGGGCGTACACACACACACACACACACACACACACACACACACACACACACACACACACACACACCAATCTATATCTATCAGTCTGCTTCTTTGTCAGTTAGTCTGTCTGATTCTCAAACACTCTGTTTGTCTGTCTATCTATCTATCTATCTATCTATCTATCTATCTGCATTCTATAGTGGATTAGTGGAGGGAAGGTACGACGACGATCTCGGGGCGAACCTGGGCGTCGACGAGGAATACCTGACCCGCCTGTTTAAGACGACCTTCGGGCCGGGACCTATGGACAACTTCCAGAGATCCCTGGCCTGGCAGTGCTATCGAGAAGCACTACCCGTTCGGGATAAACTCTACAGGCATGGCTCGAGAAACACGGGGCCGACCTGTCCGAGATGCCGGCAGAGCGACGAAACCGTTCTGCACGCACTCGTACAGTGTCCCACCATTTCCGAGCTGTGGGCTTACGTCGAACAACTGCTATCGCGTGTGGGACGAGTCGGTCTATCAGCCGAGTCTATCGTTAATATTGTCGCGCCTCCTTCCTTTAAACGGGAAGGAAGAGCTATTTTCATCGTACTTGTGGCTATGGCGAAAGAATGTGTATGGTGGACGCGTCTGAAAGGTCTAGAGACAAAGACTTTCCTCTCTGGGCAATCTCTCATCAACTTCTTCAAGTATCACCTGAAGAGGAAGTTGAGAGTAGAAAGGGAAGTCTTGTCTAGTGAATGCTTCAAAAAAAGATGGGTGAATGTAGCAAGGATGGCACGTGTGAACGACGGAACCATCTTGAGCATAACCCTATGAACAAGAAAAAAAAATAAAACAAAAAGGCAAAAGAGAGTCACTTACTGTTATAGTTTCTTCAATGAGAATATTGACCAAGGTTACCGTGGTCTTTTCCGTAGGCTTTTCCTTCCACGGCTAAACCTAAACTGTCCTCCCCTCTTTTTACACGAGAACATTACTGTGATACACGATCCCTATTGATCGGCCTTTCCTTTTCTTTTTTTTTTCGATCCCTTTTGATCGAACTCCCCCTTTTTCCCTTCCTACGATCCCTTTTGATCGACACCACCATTTTTTTTTCCCCTTCCTCCCCCCTCCCAAAAAGAAAAGCTCTACATTGTATTTGTCCCATCTTCGTTGAGCCCTGTGTGGCTAATAAAAGAAATGTATCTATCTATCTATCTATCTATTCTGTCCCCCGTCTCTTGGTATGTGTATATATATATATACGAGTCAGTGGACAAACGAATGAAGGGCACTCAACACATATAGTGAGAGTTACATGTATGGATCAAAACAATTTGATTCCAATTCGTTAATACTCTTGAGTTTCAAAGCGTGATGCTAATCTTCAGCCAAATACGTATACACACACACACACACATATACATATTCAAATTGTTTTGAAAAACCTACACGACTAGGTGAAAAGCGCTTCATTTAATATGTGACATTAATAAAAATCTGTAAATGTACAAACATCCAGGTTTCTGAGTACCTTAATTTTTTATATATAATTTCTGTACATCACTTCCAAACCTTCAAATATATATATATATATATATATATATATATATATATATATATATATATATATATATATATATATATATAATCACCCACACATGCATACATACACAGAAACGCGCACATACCTACGTATATTGCTTTGGTGTGGTGGCAGGAACTGTGTCTATGCCCTTCGCTGGTCAACCATGCAAAATAGCAATAATAACAGCAACAACATGACTTACAACAAGTCTTAAGAATAGACGACAGTCACAATAGCAACATCAAGAATAACAACAACAAACAACAA
>NC_142945.1:5382418-5389918 GCF_046866305.1 Octopus bimaculoides | reverse complement strand
TATCTATCTATCTGTCGACAGGTCATCCCATAAGTTCTGTCTGAATTTTGAATAAAGAAAACAAGTGATCGAATGTCATATTTAATTGAAATTTAATCATCAATGTACTTTCCCTAACTATCTATGACTTCCTTCCATCTATTTACAAGCTTTTTAATCCCATCAATGTAAAACTCTTTTGGTTTCAAAGCGAAGAACTCTGAAATGTCAGTTTCGGCCTCCTCCTGGCTTGCGAAAGTTATGTCCCCCCCAAATGATTCTGTAAACTACGAAACAAATGGTAGTCTGAAGGAGCAAGGTCAGGAGAATAAGGTGGATGAGGAATTTTTTCCCAACCAAGCTCTTCGATCTTCTGTGATGTGATCTTTGCAGTATGGGGTCGCGCATTGTCCTGATGAAGCATCACTTTTCAAGTCACTAAAGCGGGTCTTATTTTCTTCAAAGCTTGGGTAAAACGCTCTAATCGTTAACAGTATACATGAGCATTGATTGTTGCATTAGGTGGTAACAATTCAAAGTGAATTACTTCTTTGCAATCTCACCAGATAGAGAGAAGAAACTTTTTTCCCATGAAGTTCCCTTCTCGGTTGTGGTTGAGCTTTTTCCCCTTTACGATGTTTAACATTTCGATAGAAGATCCATTTTTCGTCACCAGTCACAAGTCTTTCCAAAAAGGGTGAAATGAGTTCGTGAGAATGGAGAGAAGAGCAGATGTCAACTCGGGATTTGCGGTTACTCTCGGACAATTCATGAGGCACCCATTCTCCAAGTTTAGGAATCTTTCCAAGTTGTTGAAGATGACGATGAACAGTTGTATGGTTTGAACTAAGCTTTACTGCCTATTCTTCAGCTGATAATGCAGGATTTTCTATCTATCTATCTATCTATCTATCTATCTATCTATCTATCTATCTATCTATCTATCTATCATATAGCCATTGCCTGCAAACGCCACCACGAGTTTACCTCTAATTGTAACTGCGTAGACCCTATAGCCTGTCCACTCGACCAGGGGTGCATATATACATACATACAAACATATTTATATATATATATATATATATATATATATATATATATATATATATATAACATGGAGTATTGTTAGATATACGAACTACAAAAGCTTTTAATCTTAATTGGTTTCGTATGGTCATCGTTGATGTTAAGGCAGCACCGTATGCGTGTGCTCGCAACTTCTTTCTTTCACATATTATAATCTATACAAAGGTACGCATAAAAGTATCGTGCCCAGCACACGTGTGTTTCTTACAGTTGCTTATTAAAGTGTCTTGATCAAGAAATTAACACGGACTGACGATCGAACTAAAGATTATTATTCAAAATATAAGGGAAGTAGCAACATGAACCGAACCGTCCTGTTCACTATTAATTACATTTTGCTGATTCCGGAAGTTGACTTTAAATTACTTTACCGCCGATTAGCGTTATAATTAATGTCCTGTCTACAAGGCTATTTACATTTCAGACCGACTGTAACAGAACAAGACGTTTCGGTTCATTTTGTTAAGCCACAGTCTGTTGAATATATAAATGGCTTCACAGAAATAGTTCTAATTACATAAAATGGCGATATCATAATTGAAAAGCCATCTTAGGGAATGAGTGTGATGTAATTAAAGCTGAATGGAAGTTATGATTCATTTTGTTACATCTGCCACAAAGTCATTGGTTGTTATTTCCTACAATAGCATACTGCGGGAAGCACACTCGAACCGGGTCCAGGACTTTGAATAACTGTAAACCTACTTTTGGGCCACTCTGTGTGTGTGTGTGTATATATATATATATATATATAAATGTGATATAGGTATACGCATATATATATATATATATATATATATATATATATATATATATATATATATATACATACACGTATACGTGTAGGTTTGTGTGTGTGTATGTATGTATGTATATATATATATATATATATATATATATATATATGCATATTAAACATATGCATATATGGGCACAGAACGCCACCAACAGTAAACAATATAAAATAAGAAACCAAATGAGTTCAATCTGCAAACAACGAAAGAAACAAATGGAAAACAGGACAAGTAACACAAAGAACGACCCTTCATCAGTTCTCGGTTGTCTATTTACTCCTCATTTCGAGTATATATATATATCTACATATACATATACATATATATATATATGTATATATATATATATATATATATATATATATATATATATATATTTATGTAGCTCATCTTGTAAGTATATATATATATACATACAGACATATACTAGCATACATACATACATACATACATACATATATATATATATATATATATATATATATATATATATATATATATATATATGTATGCACACACACACACACACACACACACACACATGATGTTTTATAGATCCTGGTTAAATGGAAAGCTAGATTTGAACGTCGAAAGTGAAAAGCAGAACGAAGTTTTGTCTCGTAGTAGTAGTAGTAGTAGTAGTAGTAGTAGTAGTAGTAGTAGTAGTAGTATTGTCGTGGTAGACAGATGATATGTGTTAAGTTGCCTGTTTAACACCGGGTTAGCTCTGATCAAGCTAACATGATCAAAAGACATGTACGCTTCTGACGGAACGTGTTTGTTTAAGTTTAAAATGCGTGTGTGTGTGTGTGTGTGTGAACGTGCGCGAGTCTGTAGGTTGGTCTGTATGTATCTGTCACATTCTAATTGTGTTTACAGCTGTGTGTGTGTGGTGGTGGTGGTGGTGGGGCGAACGGGCAGCTTGTCTGACCTTTCTGTGTAGCGAACAGTCTGTGTGTGCTAATTATGTATATATAAGTTCGTATACATACATACATACATACATATATATATTCTTTTATTCTTTCGCTACTACTTATTCTATCTGTCTCATTTGCCGAATCGTTAAGTTACGGAGACGTAAACACACCAATATCGGTTGTCAAGCGATGGTGAGGAGACAAACACACTAACACAAATACATACATACATATATAGAGGACATCACCAACGAGTGAAAATTACGTAAACACATAATAAGAGACAAGTACGGGATAGAATACCACAAGGAGTCTAATCCCTCTTCAGTTGTCGACTGTTAATTACACCCTATTTCGAGATGCGACGGGCTTCTTCCAGTTTCCGTCTACCAAATCCACTCGCAAGGCTTTGGTCGGCCCGAGGCTATAGTAGAACACATTTGCCCAAGGTGCCACGCGGTGGGACTGAACCCAGAACAATGTGGTTCGTAAGCAAGCTACTTGCCACACAGCTATATATACATAAATATATATATATATATATGCATGTATGTATATGTATGTATATGCATATATATATGTATGCATATATATATATATATATATATATATATATATATATATATATATATATATATATATATATATATATATATATATATATATATGTATGCATATATATATATAAATCTATATATATATATATATATATATATATATGCATAGATATTAGAATGCATACAATGCGTGTAAAATTATAAACACTCACATACACACTTGTGTACATGTACACGTTTTGATGATTACACACACACACATACATACATACATACATACATACATACATACGTATGTAAATATTTATCTGTCACTTCTTTCAGTTATTTGTTTGTGGCCATGCTGGGGCACCGCCTTTTGGTTTTAGTTGCATAT
Organism: Octopus bimaculoides; assembly: GCF_046866305.1. NCBI lineage: Eukaryota > Metazoa > Mollusca > Cephalopoda > Octopoda > Octopodidae > Octopus > Octopus bimaculoides. The sequence goes on along the minus strand of NC_142945.1, from coordinate 5,386,206 downwards.
ATCCACACAAGTATTTTCTTTTTCTGAAGCCTGGTACTTCCTCTGTCCAGGATGTAAACACGCCAGCACCGCTTGTCAAGCAGTGGTGTGCGGGACAAACAGACAGGAAAACACACACGCACCACAGACATTCACAAATCTATATATACATATATGCATATATGTATACATACATGCATACACACACACACACACACATATGCGTGTGTGAGTGTGTGTGGGGTATACCAATGCTTGTATATATTTATATGTATGTGTATATATATATATATATATGTGTGTGTGTGTGTGTGTATGTGTGTGTGTGCATGTACATAGACGAGTGTGTGAGAGACAGGGCGTAAGAGAGAAGAGACAGAGAGGAGGAGACAGAGAAGGATAGAGAGAGGGCGAATGAGAGGGAGAAAGAATGATAGTCCACCACCACCACCACTACCATCTTCGTCGTCGTGTCGTCATCATCATCATCATCATCATCATCATCATCATCATCATCATCACCATTATCGATGTCCTCGTAATTATTGCTGCCACCAATGTTACAAATTACTACTACTACTACTACTGCTGCTACTACTACTACTACTACTACTACTACTACTACTACTACTACTACTACTACTACTAGTCGCGCTGGCGAAGCATTAATGCCACGAGCTCCTCTTGGCAACTTCCACCTACAAGTGTCGAGCAAGCACCTACCTGGTCGATCTACTTGCTAGACATAGCAGCCAAATCACACTCAACACAAACCTTACATTTAAGTAAGAAGGGGGAAAGGGGGCGGGAAGAGCGATTTTACGCGATCAGAGTTGAACTGGTGTTGATGAATTATGGCCACCACATCACTTGTAGTGACAATAAAAGAAATCACAAATAATAGGAAGCTTCTATGTGGTCGTTAGGTGTGCTAGAAATAGCAGCCAATTCTGTCACACCTCCTCCCTTGTTTATGTTGTTTTCGTCCCATATCGGGATTGCGTCTGACGCAATCCTATGAGTTATTGGTGGTAGTAGTAGTAGTAGTAGTAGTAGTAGTAGTAGTAGTAGTAGTAGTAGTAGTAGTTGTTGTTGTTGTAGTAGCAGCAGCAGTAGTATTAGTCGGTAATATTAATGACAATTGTGACGATCACAATTACTACTACGACGACTTGTAGTCGTTATAGACGATGATGATGATGATGATGGTAGTGACGGTGGCGGTGGTTGCGATGGGGGTGGTTGCGGTGGTGGTAGTGGTGGCGGCGGAAGTGTTAAAACCTCTCTCTCTCACACACACACACACACACACACGTACACACACACACACACACACATATACACACACATGCACACACACGATCACAGACTCTTGGACAAAGACTTTCCAACCCATGACCACCACCTCATCTTTTTTTTTTAATCTGAAGGCATATTTACTGGTATTTGGCTGCTATTTCTAGCTGAGAGATGGACCACATACCACCTCCTCCTCCCTCGCCGGATTGAGACTGTAAATAAAACCCATTCATTGGATAACATCATTTTAGATATTTCTAATTGATGGTCGTGATTGGAACGCTATGGATCAGACATTTTACTCTAACTGGGTTGACCCGGTGTTAATCAATTACAGCCACAACATCACCTGTAGCAATGACAACAAATATCACAAACAATGAGAAGACTCTACGTGGTCGCAAGGTCTTCTAGAAATAGCAGCCAAATCTCTTAACTCACGATTTTTGTCGTCAATGCTTTTGTTGTTTCGTATCAGGTCAGGATTGTATCATGATCAAAGACTTTCCAAGTATGGCCCTCTCGTCTTTTCCGTTAAATCATATTTGATAGAATTCGGCTGCTATGTCTAGCCTGTGGATGGACCACATACAATCACCCTCGAAGGGTCGACATTTTAAACCGGTTTTATATATATTTCTCAAATAAAAACTCCCGACAGGATGGTCACGGATGGAAAACTTTTGATTATAGGCTTCGCCGCTTATTCAGTCACTGGCTAAACTGGAAAGAAACAGCAGCGGGGGCCTCGGCAGCAGTCGTAAACAGGAAACGTGTGGACACATCTATGGATTCCTGTGATAAGGAGAATTACGGTCGAGTGTGTGTGTGCGTGTGTGTATGTATGTATGTGTGTGTGCGTGTGTGTGTTAGTGTGTGTGTATGTGTGTGCGTGCGTGTTTTCAAGAGCTGTAATTACTGTTGTTATAATTCTTATTTTCATCGTTATATGCAACAAAGCCGCAGAAGAAAAAAACAAAAAACAGAAAAAAATAAACATCGTCACCGCCACCGCCGCCGCCACCACTACCGTCGCCGCCTCCACCGCCACCGCCACCACCACCATCACTAAAACCAGTACCAGCACCGCCGCCGCCGACACCGCCATTACGATGAAGCCGACGACGACAACGAGGACAACGAGGACCACCACCAGCACCGCTAGCACCCCCCCCCCCCTCAACCAGCGTCATTGCTACTACAACGACCACAATGATCACCACAACCTTAACCACAACCATCCCAACTACACATGCTACTACAACCAGGACCGCCGGCGCCGCCACCACCATCACCACTATCATTGCTGCTGCTGCTGCTACTACTACTACTACTACTACTACTACAACTACCACTACCACCATTCTAATACTACAACTAATACAATAATCATCTACTAGTGGAGGCGCAATGGCCCAGTGGTTAGGGCAGCGTTCTCGCGGTCGTAAGGTCGCAGTTTCGATTCCCAGACCGGGCATTGTGAGTGTTTATTGAGCGAAAACACCTAAAAGCTCCACGAGGCTCCGGCAGTGGGGTCGTGGCGAACCCTGCTGTACTCTTTCTCTCTGTTTCAGTTGTACCTGTATTTCAAAGGGACCAACCTTGTCACGCTGAATCTCGCCCGAGAACTACGTCAAAGGTACATGTGTCTGTGGTGTGCTCAGCCACTTATACGTTAATTTCACGAGCAGGTTGTTCCGTTGTTCCCTCGTCGTCGCAACCGACGGAGTGCCAAGAATATTGGATATACACTACCACGATCACCGCAACCATTGCCTCTACTACTACTACTACAAGAACAGTTCTACGTAATCACTCGCCTTGTTAGAAATAATAATCAGATCTCCCTCAAAACACAACGTATCGTCTTAAAAAATGGGACACATCGGGATGAAGTGGTCCTGTATTCCCTGAGTATATAGAAAATACGGGATGGTCACGGCTAGAGTGTTATTGAAGTTTTTTTGCTTCAGCTCCTTACGTTCTCAGTTCAGATCCTTCTGGGGTCAATTTCACTGTTCATTCATCCGAGGTCGATGAAGTAAAGTATTTGTGGATCGACTCCAGTACTTCTGATGATCTGATTATCCAAATCCACTTTCTTTATGCATGTCTTCTCATGCATATAGTTACATATCTAGACATGCTCATATACATTTAAATGATAAACTTCTGGAAAGTTTTACAGATTTCTACAGTTCCACCGATGGATTGGATCTGTAGTCTTCGAATTAGCTTTTCCCTTTCTGGTTTTGAGAAGCCTAATTTCTCAAGATTGGTATTTAGGCAGTGTGTTACATATCCCAGGGCCCCAATAATTACAGGTATAAACCTGAACTCGTAATCTGGATAGAGTAACTGCAGATTTCTCAATGTATGTATGTAGACACACACACACACACACACACACACACACACATATATCTTGCTAAATTATGAACACGCGCATTTGTGAGGGTGCGTATGCGTTCTTGCATTCATTTGCCTTTCACCGGCATTGGTTTGTTAGC
>NC_142945.1:5372418-5377418 GCF_046866305.1 Octopus bimaculoides | reverse complement strand
AATCAGTCTACTTTCATATACACATACACACGCATACGAACACGCACACACACCACACGCGGATTACACAAATATGGTTACACGCACATATACATTTACATACACGAGTATAGTTCTTAACTCATATACATTCACACACACACACATACACACATACAGCCACCACACACTCACACACGTGTACATAACATCAAATCTATATTCACACCCACATATGCATAAACACACACATATACATATTCCCACACACATACACAAAACAGCCAATGAAATCACACACACACACACACATACATGTTTATATTCTTTTACTTGTTTCAGTCAGTTGAGTGCGGCCATGCTGGAGCACGGCCTTTAGTCGAACAAATCGATCCCAGGACTTATTCTTTATAAGCCTAGTACTTATCCTATCGGACTATTTTGCCGAACCGCTAAGTTACGGGGACGTAAACACGCCAGCATCGGTTGTCAAGCGATGGTGGGTGACAAATACAAACACACACATACACAGAGATATATATACATACATACACGCACACACACACACACACACACACACACACACACACACACACACACACACACACATACACATATATATATATATATATATATATATATATGTATATATATATGTATGTATGTATATACAACGGGCTTCTTCTAGTTTCCGTCTAGCAAATCCACTCACAAGGCTTTGGTCGGCCCGAGGCTATAGTAGAAGACACTTGCCCAAGTTGCGATGCAGTGGGACTGAACCCAGAACCATGGGGTCGGTAAACAAACTACTTACCACACAGCCACTCCTGCGCCTATTATATATATGCACAACCACACAGACACATAAGCGTAGAACACACACATACAATCAAACCCATAGGACAATACAGGTATACGGGACATATATATTGAAGGACGCAGACATACTCATATAATATAAGGCACATACGCGTACGTACGTGCGCACATTCAATCACATACACATGCGAGTACGCGCACACACGCACTTGACAGATACATAACACGCATACACACACCGGTTCCCCTTCCTAATGAGGTTCGTGATTTGAAATGCGGGTATACACAAACATGCATTATTAAACACACACGCACAAAGAGGACAGAGACATCATGGGTAGATTCACATGAACATACTCATTCACATACATGCACAACCACTCATACACACTCACACACAAAAACACACACACACGCGTGCATATATATATATATATATATATATATATATATATATATTCATTCATGCATGTACTTATAAATATATATACATACGTACATAAATCATTCACACATACACAAGGAGGCAAAGGAAAAAAAGCACGTTTTTGAGTGTGTGTGTGCTTATATATGAATATGAGTATATGTGTATGCATGTGTGCATATGTATGTGTGTATGCGTGTGCATTTTTGTGCATGCGTGTGCATTTGTGTGTGCGCGTGTGTTTTATAATTGAGTCCCATACACGATTCATTCCGAGTTTTCTGGAGTAAACTTAAAAGATAGTTTATATGCAAAGGTAGCGTTGACAAATGACAAAGAAGATTATACATACCACTGGCAACATACGAACATACATACATATATACATACACACACACACAAATATTTGTGCAAACACATACGCACATACATACGCACACACATGCAGGTATATCTATCTATATATTTATATATCAATGAATTGATGTGTCGGCGAAGATATGCATATGAGAGTATATAAGTGTATATATATATATATATATATATATATGAATATAGATATTTTTTTACATGTGTATGTGTGTTTGTGGGTGGATGGTTGTTACGTACATAATTTATATACACATATTCATGAATATATATGTTTATATGTATATAGAGAGGTGTGTTTTTTAACAACCTAGTTACATTTTGTGACCATTTTAGTTCTTTTTAGTAAAATATTGCGACCTGCTATTTACATTAATTTTATATATATATATATATATATATATATACACGTGTGTGTGTGTGTGTGTGTGTGTGTGTGTGTGTGTGTGTGTGTGTGTGTGTGTGTGTGAATTTATGAAGTAATATACATATCAACACTCCCATGTATGCATGTACGTATGTACACAAGCTCTTACAAAAACACGCTTCATTTTGTACAATCTATCAAAACCCGTCTCATTCTCTACCTATACACACATGCACAGACACACACAGACACACACACGCACACACATACACACACACACACACACACAGAGGGGATATAGATAGATAGATAGATAGGTAAGTGCGCGCACACACACATAGATAGATAGATAAGCGCTCAGAAACATATTCACAGATCAGATATCTATACACATACACCCACATGTATGTGTGCGCTCTTGTGAAGTGTTTCTATAATGTTATCATATTTCAGTTATCGAATCACTTATAACACTATAAACACACACACACACACACACACACGAACGAGATATATCTACACACATCCAAACACTGTCACGGGACATATATATATATATATATATATATATATATATATATATATATATATATATATATATATGTATATGTATATATATGTATACATATGTACATACATTTATCACAATAAATACACACACACTTGACGTCGACAAACATACACTCATACACATGCAGTTGGTAACATGTACACACACATACACATACACACACACATGGGACATAGACACACACAATAAACACACCACAGAAACCCAATGGAGGATAGTAAGAACGATTCAGATACAAACTAATGTAAACAGTCCGTAAATAATTTCATTAAAAATAATCTTAGAAATATGGTCCAAATTCTTACTTACATTTATACACGTAAGATCGTATTCAATACATTTGTATGAGTGTGTGTGTACAGTTGAGTTTGTGTCTTTGTGAGTGTGTGTGTGTATGTATAGATATGTATGTATGAATGTGTGTATATATATATATATATATATATGTATATATATATATATATATATGCATATATATATATATATATATATGTATATATATGTATATATATTATATATATATATATATATATATATATGGGAGAATATGCAAATAATAACAACAGACGAGGACAGGTGGTGTAAATAACAAAAGTATATATTAGTATGACGCTCGGGAATACGGAAAGTCTTTGACGTTTCGAGCTACGCTCTTCAACAGAAAGAATACGGAGACAAGGAGAAAAACACGGAGAAAAAAAATTGAATAGTGTTCAGTCAACGGTCAATCATAATAATGGCCGATCATATATATATATGTATATATATATCTTCGAAACGTCTAGTTAGAATAGAGACAGCTGATGAATGGATATTCCAAGTGGCTTTCCGTTTTCCTATGTGTTCGTTCCGTTGTCTGTAGTTCATTGTTCTAACGTCCTGTACGCTGATATGCATATATATACACATGTAGATGTAAGTATGTACATATATGTGTGTATACATGTATATATATTCTTTGTATTATATATATATATATATATATATATATATATATATATATATATATATATATATATATATATATATGTATATATATATATATATATATATATGTATATATGTATGTATATATATATATATTTCCTGTACTTGATTCCGTCATTAGACTGTGGCCATGCTGGGGCACCACCTCGAATGTTTTTCTAGTTGAATGAATCGACTCCAGCGCTTATTTTTTAATTATTGTGCCGAACCATTAAGTTGCATGGACGTAAGCACACCAACACCGGTTGTCAGGCGGTGATTGGAGACAAACAGAAACACACACACACACACACACACACACACACACACACACACACACACACACACACACACACACACACACACACACACACATGTATGTATACGACAGGTTCTTTCAGTTTCCGTCTACCAAATTCACTCATAGGGTTTGGTCAGCCCAAAGCTATAGAGGAAGACACTTGCCGAAGGTGCTACGCAATTGAGCTGAACCCAGAACCATCAGGTTAGGACGGAAGCTACTTACGACACAGCCACCACGCACATATGTGTGTGTGTGTATATATTTATATATTTATTCATACATCTATACATATAGATATACATATACGCAAATATATATATGTATACATGCATATATATATATATATATATATATATATATATATATATATATATATATATATATATATATATATATATATATATATATATATGCATATATGTGTGTGTGAGTGTATACATATAATATATATGTCTATGTGTGTGTGTATAAACATATGCGTTAATGATTGTGTATAGCCGTAGGTGCGGCTATAGACGCAGGCGTGGCTGTGTGGTAAGATGGTTGCTTTCCAACTGTCTGGTTCCGGGTTTCATTTAGTGCTCTCTAAGTTAGGTGTCTCCTACAATAGCCCCCGGGCCGAGGGAAGTGTTGCAAGTGGGTTGTAAAGACTGGAACTGAAGGAAGCCCTGGTTGTGTGTATGTGTGTTTATGTGTGTGTGTGTATGTTAGTCTTGCTCCACTACCATCACTTGTTGGATTTTTAACGTCGCCGTAACTTAGCAGTTCGACTAATTGAGAATATAGAATAGAATACATAGGTAATATTGAGTCCTTGGGTTGTATTTGTAACACTAAAATACTTTGGAGCATTCTCCCAGCATGGCCGCATTCCAATGAGTGAAAAGACGCATTGATGTACACATCTATGCATATATATATATATTTACATCTTTCCATTACGATATTTATATGTTTTTACAAAAGCACACAATTATATAGCCTCATATATAAATGCACACATATATACATACAAGTTTATATGTATGTTTATATGTATGTTTATACACACATATATGAGTGTGTGTATGTATGTATGTATACATGGATGCATGTTTAAATGCATATACGTAGACATATATATTTAATATATATATATATATATATATATATATATATAATATAATATTTAATATATATATATATATATATATATATATAT
>NC_142945.1:5354918-5359918 GCF_046866305.1 Octopus bimaculoides | reverse complement strand
ATAGATATACATATATATATATACACATACATATATACATGCATGCATACATATATAATTATTATTATTTTTATTATTAAACACGCAGTCATGCTCAAAGGGAGGTGAATGTGTACACGTATTTTAATCTGTGCCTATTTGCATGTATCCGCACGTGTGTGCGATTGAATACACACACACACACACCACACACACACACACACACACACACACACACACACACACACACACACACACATATATATATATATATAAATACAGACATACACTCATACGTGTACGTGTTTGTATACCTGTATAAGATATATATATATATGTATGTATATATGTAATGTATGTATACGTGTATACGGACACACACGTACACGCACACACACAACATGTATATAAAGTAAAATCTAAACATGTATTTGAAACTACATAAGCTTGTGTATGTGTGTGTTGTGTCTGATGAGTGCGTGTGTGCGACCGTGTGTGTGTGTGTGTGTATGTGTATGTGTGTGATTATTAGCACCTTTATCATTGTAATGTTTTTCATTTAGTGACGATGCCTCATTGTTGCAGTTGTTAATCGTAAACTTGATTACAGCAGCAGCAGCCGTATCATCATCATCATCATCATCATTATTATTATTATCATTATTATTATTATTGGTAGTATTAGTTGTAGTAGTAGTTCTCTACTACTGCCACAAGGCAAATTAATTTGTCGTTGGGAGTCGGTGGAGTCTAATGGGGTTAGGCATCTGATAGAAAATATGAAAGTAAAGTTAACATTTTCTTTCCACCTTTTGTCTTTCTTGCCCTTTTGAGGGGGTTTACTTGCTAAGTCTAAGTCTGGAGGAGTAAGGAGCTCTGCCCAAATACATTTTCAGGCTCCCTCCAACACTTGTAGACTTTATTCCGGAGCATGAAAGAAAAATGAATCCGAATGAATGACAAGTATGGTCGACTTTGTTGCTCTAATCGCGTAACCCAACATATTTCAAAATTCGTCTTGCTATTGAGAAAACCCCTCCCCACCACCAACAGTAATCTCCGATATACAGGTACATACATCTATTCATATGGGCCATACTCGCCTTTCTTACCAACCGTGACCAAATATACTGGACGGCTGTACTGCCCTCTTTACGGTCACTTCCTTCTTTCCGAGTGGTGCTTGGAAAATTTGGTGAAATGCTTAATCGAAAAAGAAAGTATATGGTATAGAGACTTCATTCACATTACTCTTTCACAATTTCCAGAAAGTTCTGAGCTGGCAGTGGAAGGAAGTATCGCATCACTGTACCGTTAAGCGGACACCATCCGCGATGTGTGCAGGGCGAAGTAACCGCCAGTAGACATATCTCGTAACACTGTCCAAGTATCGCTTAATTGTAGAGCCATCAGGCTGACGAAAACTTTCCCTCACTCCCGGTGAAAAAGATGGCGGAGCAATTCTAAACATAAACTCGGCTGTAGTTCTCCTACAAGTGGCAATCCCGATTCAAATTAGCTCCACAATTAAGCGATACTTGGGCACTGTTACGATATATGTACACTGATGGTCGCGTCACCCTCCACACATCGCGGATAGAGTTCGCTTATAACCTCGAACTTTTCCACCTGGAAGCCCAGGTCAAACTAAATTCCTTGTAACTTAACCAGAATTTCGATTCAGTGATTTATGTTGGCTGGCGTGGGCTTGTTTCTCTAGATGTCGAGTTACAAAACCACTTTCCGGGCTTACAATACCTGGAATAAATGTGCTTCTAATGCTACTCCCTACCATTGAATTCTTTCAGTACGCTACCTATTACCAAGTATTCTATGATACCATCATGTTGTCGTTCACGCGCGCACACATTCGAGAAAAGCTCTAATTTAAGTTCCTGCAGGATTCTTTTCAACATCTCCAGCTTCTCTGGTGCTGGTTTAGGGGTCGAAACTTACAGAAATGAAGAGAAAGGACACCCTTGACGAACAGAGCGTGTGATTCGGCCCAATCTAAATGATGGTAATTCATTCTGACCACCAAGCAAAAGACAATATAGAAAGCCGCGATCTGGCATCTGACATTAGGAATAAAGCCATCTGTACTGAGAATAGCCACAAGGCAGCAATGGTCACTCAACAAAGTAAAAAATTTCGATGGGTCCGAATTGAACGGAGCCTGTCCAAGTCGCGTTTGTTACCTGTCGTATCTGATATTTATTGCATAAATTGAAGAATGGATTGATAGAGCTTTCAGGATATAAACAGTTCCTGCATTCCTGAGAAATGCTAGGGAGAGCTGGGACAGCTGAAGGTGTTGAGGGAGAAAACGACCCTCATGCAAGTGTTTCTGCTCTTAAATCTCAACATTCTGAGGACATCAGGCCGCATCCAGGCCTGGACACTCCTCTGGATATATTTCATTGACTTGTGTACCCTTAATGTACCCATAATGTACCCTTAGTATAATTCTCATGTTGAATGGGCGTGACAGCGCGTGACAAGGCTGTAATCATTGAATTTACGGGTACAAAGTACCCGAGGGTCGTTATTCAGTAGCTATCTACCCAGTTTCTCCCACAACATCTTGGTCAACTAGAGGTCATCGAAAAGGATATTTGTTCAAGATTTCGCGCTGTAGAATCGAACCCAGGTCCTCGTGGTTGTGAACCACATTTTTATGAATTTGGCCAGGTGCAATTCCATAGTCATTCACGACCATGGAATTGCACCTAGAAAGTTACCTTCCGAGGCACAAGTCCAGGCAAGGTTATTTATGGAAGACCAGCAATCGCCCATGCCCTCCAGCCTCCCCTCTCATCGTCACCAATGTTACCGAAGGGAACGACAAAAGCCGATACAACTTATTTCTAAAGCGGAGTGAACTGGAACAACGTGAAATAAAGTGTTTTGCTCAAGAACGCACAACACACGAACCAATCCAGGAATTGAACTCACTAACTAATGATAGTGATCCCGACGCTCTAACCACAGGATCATGCACCTTCATATATATAATATATATATATATATATATATATATATATACTATATATATATATAAGGTTCATAGTCGTGCCAAAAAAAAAAAAAAATCGAAAGACAATGACGAGTGAGGGAACAACAAACAAAGTGAATCAGTTTGACGCTCAGGAGAAATTAAAGAAGTCTTTGACATTTCGAGCCTAAGTTCTTCTACAGAAAAGAATGAGAAGAGAAAGCGGATGACGAGAAGAATAAAAATATATATATATATAAACGAGTGAGGGAAAATGTGTCGGAATTAACGGTCGCACATGGTGAATTGTATAATACATACATACATACATATATATAAGAGACTAAAGTTACGTACACCGCCAAAAAATGGGATGCAAAACATCCAGACAAGAAAAAGGGACAAGAAAAAACAAGGACGGGTCATTTGGAGTTTTCTTTCCTCAGTCGAGTTCCAGGTTATCTTTGCAATTTCGGCTGATTATACTCGAGATTGATCCAATCTGGCCAGAGCTCTTAGCTTAGTTTTTCTTTGGGGCTGGCCAGATTGGAGAAATCTCGAGTATAATCAGCCGAAATTGCAAAGATAATCTGGAACTCGACTGAGGAAAGAAAATTCCGAATGACCCGTCCTTGTTTTTTCTTGTCCCTTTTTTGTATTCCCTTTTATAAACATACTTACATACATTCATACATATATATATATATATATGTGTATATATATATAATATATGTATATATACATATATATATATATATATATATATATATATATATATATATATATATATATATATATATATATATATATACACTCGTGTACTCAAAAGCACAGTTACATATTCACACTGAAACACAAATTCAAACTCACACACACACACACATACACACACACTCATGCACACACACACACACACACACACATACACACACACACACACAGACATACACACAAACAGACACACACACACACACACGCGCACACATTCAACCAAATCCTTAATGCCTATTCTGTTGTTTATAATTGTTCTTCTTTCATTTCGTTGCAGGTCCATTTCCTCTATACTTCAACATACGAATCACTCCCAGGAAGAAAGGATCACGCCCGTAGCCTTTTGAAGCCATCCGGATAACTAAAGAAAAAACAAAACAAAACAAAAAAACAACGGATCAATATAACTATGTGTAAAATATAATGCAATGTAATATATGATAATGTAATATAATAATAATATTATATATAAATATATATCTATAAACATATCTATGCATATATTTAAAACCACAAAGGTTATTTACACAGACATATATAGCATATATGAATAACCTTAACAGAACAATAATTAAAGAAAAAAACTACATAAAGAGAAAAAAGAAATCAAAATCATTATGTAACAAGGGAGGCCTTCATTCTAAAGGACCTCATAAAGAATAATTTGAAAGGCTCTCTGAAAAATGTTACTAAAATGAAAGATCCGAGATAATATATAAAAATTCAAAGAAACGATATTGTAATTATAATAATAATAATAATAATAATAATAATAATAATAATAATAATAATAATAATAATATTATTAACATTAATTTAATTGAAGGAAGCAAAATTTGTAAATTGAGGTTATAAAAGAATTATCGTTTATAATAATAATACTAATAACTATAGTGATCATAATGTATTGTGGGATAGATCCTCACGCAATGGGTTTATCGCACATGTTCGGTGCGACCCCAAAACTCTACACAACCCCTCGGACTTGGCACCCACACATTTACGAGAAACCTCCCAAACAACCAACGCCACATTCCATTCGAAATATTCTTGGTATGGTAAACAACGAGGATGCAGCGTTACTGGTGGACGATTCCCGATACACGCTGCACACCACGTCGGCCCTCTTATCGTCTCACGTGTCAGCGGCAGCGGCGGCGGCAGCGGCCGCCTCCCACCCGGGCCTCGTGCATCACCGGACACATTTGACCGGCCGCAGAGAACACCTAGCGGCCAGCCTCACGCAGCAGCCTTC
>NC_142945.1:5347418-5352418 GCF_046866305.1 Octopus bimaculoides | reverse complement strand
TGCGTGTGGTTGTGTGTCTGCGTGTATGCGTGCGTACGTGTGTATATATATAAGTCTGTGTGTATATGTGTGTGTGCGTGTGTGTGCGAAATTAGTTGATGTCACACCTTTTTTAAATTAGCTTTATCTGAACCTGTCATCTGTTTCGTAAAATTATTGTCCTTTGACGTCCCCGCTTGTTGGCAGAAGACAACTGGAAACCATATATTGTTATCGATGTCAACAATCTAAAACATCCCTTCCCACCACCACCATCATCATCATCAGGACCAACCTCAACACCACCTCTTCACCCTTCACCACCACCTCATCTACCATGACCTTCACCTCCCCATCCTCGTCCTCTCCGTCACAAACTCGTCCGCTTCCTCTTTCTTGTAGTCATATCCACCTTGAGCTTCTACAACTGTGTTTATAAAAGCACTGTCTGATACTTAGAAAGAAGATTCTTTTGTGATTAGGATGCTGACGTTTCGGTCAAATAATATTTCACCATTAATTTTGGATTGATTGAAGTTATGTGGGTAAAACTGGGTGGAGAAAGACTCCGTAAAAGCTCATCAGATGACCTAAACCAATTTTTTTTTGTTTTAGAAAAGGGTAATCTTCTTAATCGATAGCTATCTATCTATCTATCTATCTATCTATCTATCTATCTATCTATCTATCTATCTGTCTGTCTGTCTGTCTGTCTGTCTCTGTCTGTCTCTCTGTCTGTCTCTCTCTCTATGTATAGCTGTCTGTCAGTCTCTCTGTCTGTCTATCAATCTCTCTCTCTCTCTCTCTCTCTCTCTCTCTCTCTCTCTTTCTCTTCTCTCTTCTCTCTTTTTCTCTATCAATATACGCAATTATTTAGATATTCATAAATATGTACATATGTATAGGTGTACGTGTGTGCATACCTGTTTGTACGTATGTATGTCCGTACATTAAGAAGTCTCTTGAAGATGGTTGCCGAATACTGAGTTTTCAGTTACATCTACGCCATATTGCCAAGTAATGAGAAGAGGTTGTGAGTGAGAAGCGATCTGATGGAGAGAGAGAGAGAGAGAGAGAGAGAGAGAGAGAGAGAGAGAGAGAGAGAAAGAGAGGGTGAGAGAGCGTGTGTGTGTGCATGAGGGAGAGAGAGAGCGGGGAGAGAAAGAAAGTAAGCAGCGTTGCTAAATGGTTACTGGCTTTCTAATTTGGGTGGCAGTCACCTTCTTAACATGATCTGCACAACAACAAGAACAACAACTACCACTGCTGCTGCTACTACTACTACTACTACTACTACTACTACTACTACTACTACTACTACTACTACTACTACTACTTTATGGAGTTGTTTATTTCTGGACATCTTGGTCATCCGGTAGCATAAATGACCAACATCAGAGCGATTGAATAATCGAACATGATCGAACATCGAACGTTATCAAGTCTTAGTTTAGATGTAAATGTTCTTCGATCAATTCCAGTCTTAGTAAATAATTGGGTGCACATCGAGGAATTGTATAAAAGAGAAATAAAACTAGAAACGAGGAGAGATGCAACACATTAAATCGTTGTGGGTGGGCGCATATGCATATCTGCATTTATATATGCATACGTATATATATATATATATATATATATATATATATATATATATATATATATATATATATATATACATATATATATATGTACATAGACATATGTATATATATATACATATATATACATACATATATATATATATATATGTATTTATATGTATTTATATGCATACAGAGACTTATATAGCATTTATTGTTTCCTTTATATATATATATATATATATATATATATATATATATATATATATATATATATATATATATATATATATATATATGTATATATATATATATATATATATAATATATATATATATACATATATATATATATATATATATATATATATATATATATATATATATATATATATATATATATATATATATATATACAGTGCTTGTGTAAACGTGTAGGATGTGTATAAGTGTATTATATAAATATATATATATATATATATATGTATATACATATACGTATATGTGTGTATATACATGTATATACATATATACATGTGTGTATATATATATATATATATATATATATATATATATATATATATATATATATATATATATATGTATATATATGCATGTTCATGTATATACATGCATATGTGTATCTATATATGTATACATACGTACGAATCTCTCTCTCTCTCTCTCTCTCTCTCTCTCTAGAATCACATACGTACATATTTATCCATATTCACACGCACAAAGTTTTTTGATATTACTGAAAATTTCTAATCTGATTAAATATAACAAAAGATAACAAAAGACAATCAATAAGCTATTGATTATATATTGATAACATATTGATAATTTTTGTTGTTAATTTTTGTTTCTTACGTTTCTATTTCTGTTTTTTTTTTTAGTTTTTTCTTTTTTTTTACATTCTTGATTTCTTTTTTTCGCTGACGGTGGGATGATGGTGGTTGTAGTGGTGTTGTCAGTAGGAAGCTGACATCGCCAGTTCTAGTAGAAGACAGCATCTATTTCTTGTACAAGAAGGAGGTGTTGGGTGGTGAAGGTAGAATGGAATGCAGTGTTGTGTGTGTGTGTGTGTGTGTGGTGCTGCAGTACTCATTCTTTGTACGAGATAAACTCTCAAAAGCTTGTCACAATGACGAAGCTGCACTCCACACGGATCAAGTGGAATGTTACAAATTAAGATCTCATTCTCGCTTTCTTCCTCTCTCTCTCTCTTTTCTCTTTTCTTTATCTATCTCTCTCCCCTTCACTCTTTCCTTTTTCCTTTCTTTACTTTTTCTTCTCTTTCTCTTCCTTCCTCTTTCTTTTCTTTGTTTTTCTTTCCGTTTTCCCTATCTTTCTTTACTTTTTCTTTCTTTAAATCTTTCTTCTCATTTTCCTTTTCTGCTTTTCACCTTTGCTTCTTTCTTTCATACCTTACTCTTTCTTTCTTTCTTTCTTTCTTTCTTTCTTTCTTTCTTTCTTCCTCGCTTTCCTTCCCTTTATTTACCTCTGTTTTCCTTCATTCTTTCTGCTCTTTCTCCTTTTCTCTTTCATTCTCTTTCTCTTGTATTCTCTCTTTCATCATTTCCTATCTTTGCTTGCTTGTTGGTTTTCTTCTATTTTCTTCCTTTTTCTTCCTTTTCTATCTCATTCTTTCATTATTCCCTCTTTCCCTCGTTTCCTCTTCTACTTTTCTTTCTCTTTTCTTAATTCTCTATCTCGCTATCGATTTTTCTTCCTTCGTTCTTTCTCTCTGAAACCAAAAACCTGATTTCCTCAGGTGTCTTCACTCCCATACATATACATAAACCCATAGAATGCACACATCAATTCTTCACCTCTAAACACACAACAACCAATGACCAACACACGTATGCATCTACCTCAGACAAAACATCTTCAGAAAACACAACAACCACGGCTGACAAACTAACT
This sequence comes from Octopus bimaculoides, assembly GCF_046866305.1. Taxonomy (NCBI): domain Eukaryota; kingdom Metazoa; phylum Mollusca; class Cephalopoda; order Octopoda; family Octopodidae; genus Octopus; species Octopus bimaculoides. The sequence goes on along the minus strand of NC_142945.1, from coordinate 5,348,928 downwards.
TCCCTATAGTTTTATTCTGATATAACCACAATGGCAGCCACCGACAAATACGTTATCTTTACGGAAAACCGCATAAAACTCACAACAACCTGTGGATCAGAGACTCTTTACATTGTTGGTAACACGAAGCAGAATATACTGACTCTACTGGCCTACAAAATACAGACTACGACTACTGACCTAATAAATACGCCATAAACTATTGGCTTACAATCTACACACTACGAGGACGGAGCTACGTAATATTAACAAACACAACTGGTCTACAAACAACACAGTAAAAATGCTGACATACAAACAACACTACAAGTAGAGATCTACAAACTACATAGAACAACTGTTGGCCTACAACGGATACGCTAAAGTTACTGGTGCACAAATTACACTTTACAACTATTGACATTCAAACTTCTCACAGCAAATACAGACCTAAAAACAATCCCCTACATCTACTGACCTACAAATTACACGCTACAGCTACTGGACTTAAACCTATACATTATAAATAATGGTCTACAAAATAAGCTCTGCAAATACTCTTTTCTACTCTAGGTACAGACGAGATACGGCTAAACGTTTCGCCCGGCGTGCTAACGTTTCTACCAGCTCGTCGCCTTGAGGCTCTACAAATATTCTTTTCTACTCTAGGCACAAGGCCTGAAATTTTTTGGGGAGTGGGAGCAGTCGATTAGATCGACCCCAGTATGCAACTGGTACTTAATTTATCGACCCCGAAAGGATGAAAGGCAAAGTCGACCTCGGCGGAATTTGAACTCAGAACGTAAAGACAGACGAAACATCGCTAAGCATTTCGCCCGGCGTGCTAACGTTTCTGCCATCTTGCCACCTTCAAGCTCTACAAATATTGACCTACAATTTTGTCTGTGCACATTCTGACATACAATCTACGCTGTACAGTAACTGGTCAACAAACTGTACATTGCAAACACTAAAGTACACGTTGCTCACTACAAATACTGTGTAGGTCATAACTGTAGAGTATAATGCAAGTAATGACCTACATTCTCCATGCTACAACTACTGACCTACAAATTATACATTACAATCACGCACCAACAAAATACTCACTACAAGTAGTGACCTACAAACTAGACTCTGAGAATACTGACCTACAAACCACAGACTAAAACTACTAACCTACAAGATACACGCTACAGCCACTGACCTACAATCGACTCACGAAAACCGCTGACCTATATATATCGCTGACCACTACATTTATATCTTTTTTCTCCTTGTTTCTCTCCTTATTTCTTTCTGTGTTCCTTTCAGTTAAAGAGCGTAGGCTCGAAACGTCAAAGACTTTCTCTATTCCCGAGCGTTAAACTAATACACCCATTTGTTGTTTATACCACCTGTCTTCGTCTGTTGTTTTTTTCGTAAATTCTCCCATATATATATATATATATATATATATATATATATATAGGTAATATAGGTAGTGTATAATAGGTATTAGAGATATTGTATGTATGTATGTATATATATA
>NC_142945.1:5334918-5342418 GCF_046866305.1 Octopus bimaculoides | reverse complement strand
TATATATATATATATATATATATATATATATATGTATATATATATATATGTATATATATATATATATATATATATATATATATATATATATATATGTATGTATGTATGTATGTATGTATGTATGTATTTATGTATGTATATAACATATGAAATACATGGCCATTTAAATAGATATGTATATGTATACATATACATAAGTGAGTGTGTCTCTGCATATATATATATATATATATATATATATAAGATTATATATATAATTATCTATGTGTATGTGTGTGTGTATGTGTGTGTGAGAGAGTAATTATATCCTGGGTTAGTGAAAGTAGCTAATAAACAACGCTATCCTATATTAGACCACTCAAAAAGCGATTCCATAAGACGATATAAGCAAAGCAAGTTAGCAACTTGTATCATCTGACATTCCGAGAGTATTTAACACTAAATATTGTTGAAGTAGCTTTATAAATGATGTCTGTTTGTTAGACGTGGGTTTAAGCTTGCTCTTATAATTAAGTATGCTTTTCTTTGTGTGAACTTCCCTATCTGTTTATCTGTGTGAATGGGTGTGTGTGTACGTCTGTGCATGCGTGCGTGTGTGTATGTCTATATACATACATACATACATACATATATATATATATATATATATATATATATATATATATATATATATATATATATATATATATATATATATATATACGTGCGTGTACTTGAATTTCTATAAATGTACGTGGAAATTAAGACGTTCATCTAGATGCGAGTGTATATACGTATGTACATGTATATACACTTACATATAAAAGAACACCGATAGGTTGTGCTATTTATATTATATATGTATGTATGTATGTATGTATATGTGTAAGTGTGCTTGTGTATGTGAATATGTAAAGCTTGAAACACTTTATTGATAAGGTGAAAACAGCGCCAAAAATTTGTAACCGAGCATTATACGTGCGTGTGTGAATTTACATACATATATGCACATCTACATACATACATACATACACACAGACACACACACGCAGACACACACACACAGACACACACACACACACACACACACACACACACACACATATATATATATATATATGTATGTATACATATATATATATTCATATATATATACATGTACATATATGAGATTTTGAATTTAGTTCACGCCCCCCCCCCCCAGTACTACCTTTGGAGACAACTAAGGGTCTACGGAGCCCAAGCTGGGAACCACTGGATTAGATAGATATACTTTCATAGGCCCGTATCTTGCAAGGACTCACTTTACAATGCCTTAGACCAAACAGGTCTAAGGAAAGACATCTATCTGGTCCCGTTTCCTGGAACACACAATATATTTCTATATTTGTTTTCACTCGCTTGTTTTGTATATTAGTTTTCTTATTTAGCCGTCCACGGCATAGCACCTTGGGTCACTGTCTTTTACGATAACCTCGGACGACATTGTGAGTGGATTTGGTGGACGGAAACTGAAAGAAGCTCGCGCGTGTATTTGACTGACAACCAGTATTGGTGTGTTTACATCTCTGTAAGCTAGCGGATCAGCAAAATCCGTCCAAAAGACTAACTGCAGGGCTGAGCCAAGTATCTATATAATAATGAGTTTTGTTCTTTATCTGTTTCTTGTCGCTTCTCTTTCGGCGAACTTTTACCATTTTTTTGTTCCTACAAAGGCATTTCGAAGAATATTTTCGATCCCAAATATTGCGATCATTTGCAGAATATAAATTATGTATATATTATGTATATATATATATATATATATATATAAAATATACATATATGTGTATGTAATATATATATATATACAGTATGCATATGTACATGTATATATGTATATATATATATATATATATATATATATATATATATATATATATATATATATATATATATATATATATATATATATACTTACGTATGTATATGTATATCCAATATATATATACATGCATATGCATATATACGACAAGTTTTCTTAAGATCCGGTCTAAGAAACCCACTCACAAAACTTTGGTCAGGCTGAAAGGTTGTACTAAAGGACACTTGACCAAGGAGTCACCTAGGGGGACCATATGGTCGGTAAACAAACTTTTTACCACGTAGCAACGCCTGCGACTTGATTTTGCATTTCTGTAAACACCCATATATTATATGCATATGTGTGTGTGCGTGTGTGTGTGTGTGTGTGCGTATGTGTGTGTGTGTGTGTGTATACATATATGTGTGTGTGTGTGTATGTATGTATGTATGTATGTATATATATATATATATTTATAACTATCTATCTATCTATCTATCTATCTCTCTCTCTCTCTCTATATATATATATATATGTATATATACATATATATATATATGTACATGTATATATATATATGTGTGTGTGTGTGTATAGACATATATAAAGTGCATATGTGCCTATATAGGTGTGAATGTACTCTATGAATTTCATTGCAAAGTACGTCAGAAACTCAGTAATACTTTTTGTACTTGAACCACACAAAATCCATCACAGACAATTCTAGTGCTTCCTCATTAGCGTTGAATATTTGAATTTTTAATAATTCTAATGGCAAAGCCCTCAGCCACGAATTAGACGAGAGGAAATGCTAACATTCCAACCGCAGCACAGAAACACACAAAACATAGCACGCAAACACACACATACATACACACGTACAAACATACTCGTATATATATATATATATATATATATATATATATATATATATATATATATATATATATATATATATATATATATATGCGGGCATATATTTCAGTGTATGTATGTATATGTGTTTATATGTAACTATTCATTTATTTCAAGGTTCCTTAGCGGGGTGGAAGTATGACTTTCATTAATGAAATACATGTTGTATAATTATTATTTTATAATATGTGTGCCACTGGAGAAATGCAGACTGCTAAATATACGTTTAACACGTTTAAAAGTTTCTAGACCATGTGTGTGGGTGTGTGAGTGTGTTGTGTGCTTAGAGCTATGTATCCACATACTGATGGCATGCTATATATGTACATATATATATATATATATATATATATATATATATATATATATATATATATATATATATATATATATATATATATATATATATATATACACATACCTACACACACATACACACATACATGAATCGTGTCTGTGAGTGATTAATGTAAGATACTTATCCTATGGCAATCTAGGTATCTATTTATATATGTATATATATATATATATATATATATACAAATATATATATATATATATATATATATATATATATATATATATATATATATATATGTATGTATGTTTATATATGTATATATATATATATATATATATATATATATATATTATATATATATATATATATATATATATATATTTATATATATATATATATACATATATATACGTATATACATATGTATATATATGTATATACATATATATATATGTATATATGTTGATATATGTATATATGTATACATATATATATATATATATATATATATATATATATATACATATATATATATATATATATATATATATATATATATATATATATATATACGTATGTTTATATACACCTACACACGCACACACACACACAAACGAACACACATGATGCGTCCAAGAAACTCGTGCAAAAACACACATGCCCATATACGTGTTTAGGGTTTGGAATTATAGAAACCGAAGAATGTCCCGTCAAAGAATGCTTCCCATATTTTTTTAATTTTCAAATATCGTTAATGACACGTAATAAATTTATTTACAGATATAAATACAAGAATTTGTATAATCATATACCTACATATAAGCGTATATACATATATCTACAGATGCATGCATGTGTGTCCATGTGTGTGTGTGTGTGTGTGTGTGTGGGTGTGGGTGTGTTTATATATATTCTTTCTATATGTGAGTCTGTGCGTCTATGCTTTTTATATATAAATACATATTACATATATGATATGTAATTTATATATATGTATATGTGTGTATGTGTGTGTGTGTATGTGTGTGTGTATGTGTGTTTGAATGCATTTATATATTTACATATATACATATACATATACATAAAGATATACATATATATAAATATATACATACACATATATATATATTTATATACATATATATATATATATATATATATATATATATATATATATATATATATATATATATATATTTATATATATATATATATATATTTATATATATATATATATATATATATATATATATATATATATATATATATATATATATATATATATATATATATATATATGCTCAGATGAATAAACACATACGTACGTACACACACGTGCACACAGACACAGACACACACGCACACGCACTCATATTAATTTATGTTTCAAGATTTCGTTAGCAATAAATTAACGTTTATAAGTTTGACATAAATTTGCCTGAAGTTATGTGATTCTCAAAAATTAAAATAAATGGTAGAATTTCAAGAAACCTCAACGATGTTCTGTCACTGCAAAATATCCAGTTGAAACCAGTTCAACTGGAGAATAAATATTCCTTGCCTTGAGCAAGGCTAAAAAACAAATCGAACGTTTCTTTTAATGAACAGCAATCACCCTTGATTTCTACGGCAATCCGTGATGAAAATATCAAAGCAATGAACGAAAAAAATGATAGAAATAAAGTGATTATCGCGGTGGTGTTTAGTGTAAAAGTGAAATTTAAAAGGAGAGAAGTTCGTTATTATTATTGCTGTTTGTCTGAGAGGTTTTGAGCCGTTTAAATGCTTAGTTGGTGTTGACAAGGTATACAATTTTATGAAATATTATTTACCACACACATACATAACGGTATGTTAAGTACGTATATGTATACATGTATAAGTACATATACATATATATCTGTATGTATGTATATATATATATGTATGTATGTACATATATATATATGTGTGTGTATATATATATATATATATGTGCGTATGTATATATATATATCTACCAGTTGCTTTTCTTGCATGAGTGCAAGACAAAAACACACACACACATATATATATATACATACACACACACACACACACACACACACACACACACACACACACACATATATATATATATATATATATATATATATATATATATATATATATATATATATATATATATGTGTGTGTGTGTGTGTGTGTGTGCTTATACTTATATGTATATGTGTACATATATATTTGCAAATGTGTTTGTGTGTGTGTGAGTTTAATGAACGAATCAAATTTGAATATGAATCTTTAATTTTTATGAGGCAGGTGGAAACAGGGTGTATCAATTTTTCGGTTTGAATTTCATCGTTTGTGGATGTGTGTGGATATGTATGTATGTATGTACATGCATACATACATACATACATACATACATACATACATACATACATACATATATACATTCATGCATACATATATACAGACATATATATATATATAACCAGAAATTTTAGGCCCTAAGGGTGTTCAAAGGCCACAGAATATGGCGTTAACGTTTATACAATCGGTGAGGATGAAGAAAACCCTGTGTAATTACTGGGATTGATCGGGCTTTTCTCTGTGTTCATAGATGGCTGTCTTTCTCTTTCTCTCGAAGAAACTGATTTCATTAAGATCGTGTGAAGGCTAGGAAGGAGAGAAATACAGTGAAATGAGATCAACGTATACAGAGTAAAGAAAGCAGGTGAATTCGTGACTGATATAGTCCTGCTGATGCAAATGAACGTGCAATAAGAGCGTATGAAGAACCTGGCTGTGATGGTATGAACGACGAGGACAATGGAAACGATTATAATTTTAAGAAGGAAAATGAAAGCAGCGAAGATAAGAATGATGAAAGAGATAAGAGCAATGGCGCAGAGGTGACGATTGAAACAAAATATCGAGGACAATGAAGGCGATAAGAAAGATGATGTTGACAGCATGGATGACATCGATGAAATAAACGATAACTGCGATGACAAAACTGATAACGTAGACGATGATAACAACTGACATTAATGATAATACGATGAGAATTATGATGTCACACGTGATAAAAATGATGAAATTTATGCGTCAACCAGGGTGTCTCTATGTGGTCATTTGACCTGCTAGAAATAGTAGTAAGTATCACTCAAATTACACCTTATTGACTTAGAAATAAAAGGGAGGAATATATTGGATGTCCAGAAGAAAATAGATGGGATGTTCACGGTCGGAATACTTTTATTTTAGGTATTTAGGTTAAATTGAGAGAAAACAATTACGATGAAATTGACGATGATAATAATTTATTTTCTTGGACGAAATGCCAAGTACTCGCCTTTAATACAGGGTGTTCAAAAAGTCTCCCCGCAGTGAATTCTTTCATCCTGCACATCACCATGGCGTTACTTCAAGAGTTTTTCGGTGAACAGATTATTTCGAAGGGACTTTGGCCAACAAGATCACCTGATTTAACACCGCCAGACATTTGTTTTCTTCTGGGGAGCAAACGAAGGAATCGTGTACAAGAATCGTCTGAAAACCATTAAATATTTACTGCGGAGAAACTTTATGAACATCCTGTAGATGTGATAATAATGACGAAAGCAATAACTGTGATGGATGAAAACGATGGAAATGAAAAATGTTATAAAGATGTTGAAAGGGTTAAATGCGATGAAAACGATGACAGCAATATTAATACTGAGACAACGCTGGTGGTAAATAATGCGATGACGTCGATGAAAATGATAACGATGATGACAACGATGAAAGAGATAAATGTGGTGACAATGAAAGTAAGGAGGAAAACGATGTGAATGGTAAATTGGAAGAGAGCAATGAAAGATATAAATATTATGAGAGAAGAAATAAGGTGTGATGTTTATGGCCGTAGTGAGAGAGATGAAAATGGCGACGATGATGTCGGCGATAGATGAGGTAAATATAACGATGACAATGAAAGCGATAAACGCTTTGAAAGCTTGAAAGCGATGACAGTTATTTCAGCGACGAAAGCGGTACATAAAACGATGACGATAGAAACGATAAACGCATGAAAAAAAGAAAAAAAAGGAAGAAATGAGAGTGAAGTCGGCGATGAAAGAGTAGGATAAAACAACAAAAGCAATGAGGGTGATGTTGGGTGTGAAGGATACGATATTAGGATAATGATGAAAATGATGAAGGCAATGAAAGTGATGCTGGCGATGGATGGGGTAGATGGAGCAATACGGATGAAAGGGATAAACGCTTTGAAAAAGGATGAAGAGGGCGACCATAGGCGCAGGAGTGGCTGTGTGGTAAGTAGCTTGCTTACCAACCACATGGTTCCGTGTTCAGTCCCATTGCGTGGCACCCTGGGCAAGTGTCTTCTGCTATGGCCTCGGGCCGACCAAAGCTTTGTGAGTGGATTTGGTAGACGGAAACTGAAAGAAGCCCGTCGTATATATGTACATAT
>NC_142945.1:5317418-5322418 GCF_046866305.1 Octopus bimaculoides | reverse complement strand
TTTCCATAATAACATTGGTCAGATTTCCAAGGATAGACAGAAAGTGTCAAATCACTTTATTATCAGCATCTGCATCACCAGAGACCGACGACGAAGTCGAGCACTGAGAAGCGGAAGAACTTGCCCCCCCCCCCCTCTCTCTCTCGCAAAACGCTGTCAGATGGCACGACACGCGTTACCACTTGATTGTCATTAGATGTCGGGAAGGAAATTGAGCAGGAGAAAACTATACGGGAGACTTTTTGAGATTTGCGGTGTTTTTGAAAAGTCAAAATAGAACCTGCTAAATATTTTGTAGAACCGAAGGATTATACTTTCTGTGTATGTACGTCTATGGAATACTCGGCCTCATACACATGAATCCAATGCCTTTAGTAGTTTAGTTGTCCAAACAACGGAGCACTCATAGTTTGAAATTGAGACCCATTATATATTTCGGTGTGCATGTGTATGTGTAGGTTTCTATCTATCTATCTATCTATCTATCTATCTATCTATCTATCTATCTATCTATCTGTCTATCTATCTATCTGTCTGTCTATCTATCTGTCTGACTGCCTGTCTGTCTGTCTGTCTATATGCATATGCATATATATATACATATATATATGCATATATATATATAATATATATATATATATATGTATGTATGTATGTATGTATGTGTGTGTATACATACTCACACATACGTAAATGCATATATATATGATGGGTGTGTGGTTTGTGTGTCTGTGTGTGCACTTATATACACATATGGACAACTGCGCATGTTTACATTCACATACATCTACTTATATACACGCTCACACCCAAACATACACATAGAAGTAGAAACAGATAAAGAGATATAACTACAGATATGCATACAAATTTTACACACTCACAAGCTTGTATACACGTATACATAAATACATACATATATATATATACATATATATATATAAATATATATATATTTTTATATATGTATACACACACACACACACACACACATACAAATATATATATATATGTGTGTGTGTGTGAGTGTGTGCTAAAGGCAACAAAAGACCAGCAAGCGCTATTCAATACAATTCAATTATGATTCTATACGAAAGAACAACAACAAAACAATATGCTAAAACATTAAGAAGCATATAGATCAATATAAAATAAGATAGTAGACTGATTTCCAGCTAATCAGAAGACATAAATATATACAAACAATAACAACAACAACAACTACGAAATAAATAATAACTAGATCAACAAGAAAAATAAGAAACGAATATTTTGCTTTTTTTTTTTTTGAAATTGCGAGATGGTAGGCAGTGATAATATTAGCAAGAACTACAGCTACAACAACAACAACAACAACAACAACAACAACAACCACAACAACCACAACAACAATAATGATAATAATGATAATAGAATAACAATAACACGAATAAGACCCTATATGACGACCGCCACCATCATTGATATTGATGAATACGACCAAGAGGATGATGATGATGATGATGATGATGATGATGATGATGATGGTGATGGTGATGGTGATGGTGATGGTGATGGTGATGGTGATGGTGATGGTGATGATGATGGTGATGGTGGTGATAAAAGAAATTGATCAGCAAATATTTGCTCAGAATACCAAGAAAAGAAAACCTTATAAGGAATTTAAAAATAACAGTTATTATATATATATATATATATATATATATATATATATATATATATATATATATATATATATATATATATGCATGTATATATATATGTATATATATATATATACATATATATATATATATATATATATATATATATATATATATATATATATATATATATATATATATATATATATATATATATATATATATACATACATAGAATTCATAGATACATATATATGTATATATATATGCATATATATGTGTATATTTATATGTATATACATGTATATATTTTCTTTTCGGGGGAGCGTATGTGTATTATGCATGTCATATATAAATATATATTTCTAAACATGTACTTAGGCAGAGCAAGATGCATACAAAAAAGAACTCAATACATTTTGAATGTTAACCGTATTTATTTTATCGCGAACTATGTCTTGCGGGTAAAATATGTGTGCATATGTGCGTGTATATATGTATGTATGTATGCATTTATTTATTTATGTATGTATGTATGTATGTATGTATGTATGAATGTATGTATGTATGTTTGTATGTCGTTGTTCAATTTTATTTTCAGATTTCTTGTCAATAAAGAAAGAGCCGGTTTCTAACCTAGATCCAAGGTTCCTTCGTTGGAATTTCAACATCAGCAACTGGGTATTTTTTGTATGTATGCGTGTATGTATGCGTGTATGTATGTATGTATGTATGTATGTATGTATGTATGTATGTATGTATGTATGTATGTATGTGTGAAGTCGTGTATGTTTTGTTTTATGTATGTATTCTCATGCATATAGTTGCATATCTAGACATGCTCATATACATTTAAATGATAAACTTCTGGAACGATTTACAAATTTATACAGTTCCAGTGATGTATTGGATCTGTATATAAAACTAAGCAGTGTTGAATGTGAAAGTGGTGTGCTCAATCGAAGATATAGGGGCAATGCATATCACATACACTGGAAGCATGATAGTCCACAAGTAATTGGTTGGGGTTTTTGCTATCAAACGTCAGTCCGTTAACACACAAACACATGTCCACACCGAGAACTGATTGGGGTAATTGAAAGCGAGGAACATGCAACAGTTTAATTGTGGGTTTCGTTGCAGAAAGTTTCGTAGACTTCAGGAGGTGAAACTTTAAGAAATGCGGAGCTCAGTCAAAGCATTTTGCATGTGAGAGAAAAAAGGCAAACAACTGCACGTGCACAGAAATACTTATATATATACACACACACATATACACATATCCATACATATATATATATATGTCTGTGTGTGTTTGTGTATGTATGTAGGTGAATGTTTGTATACATACGTGTGGTGCACATATTTATAAGCAACACGTTTAAGTGTTGAAATATCTCATATTGCCTTTATAAATACAATTACTTTGCTCTAAATTTGTATATCGCGGATATACATATATATGTATATATATATATATATATATATATATATATATATATATATATATATATATATATATACATATATGTTGATATATTTCATAACATTCATGAAGCAAAAAAAAACAGGCTATGCATATATACACATGCAACAACACCGCAAACCCTTCATTAATTCAAACGCCCTTAGACCTGTGAGAAAATATGTTCATACACACACACACATACACACACACACACACGCACACACACACACACACACACATATATATACATATATATATATATATATATATATATATATATATATATATATATGCATATACATACGTGCGTGTGTGTGCTTCCTGTGTGTGTGTCTGTCTGTTTGTGTGTGTGTCTGTGTGTGTGTGTGTGTATGCATGAACTTTTTTTTTTCGGAATAACCTTTTCATTATATATTTGTGATTTTTGTTATTGTACATGTTATTTCCAACGCCACCCAGAAGCGAATTCAACCTCCACCTACACAATCATCACCAAGAACACGTTACTTTCCTCCCTCCCTCCCTCCCTTCCTTCCTTCCTTCCTTCCTCCCTCCCTTCCTTCCTTCCTTCCTTCCTTCCTTCCTTCCTTCCTTCCTTCCTTCCTTCCTTCCTTCTATCGTTAGTTCAATCCTTCCTTTTTGGAGATCGTTTTTCTTCCTCCCTACTTATTCCCCGAAACTCTTTCATTTTCTAATAATATCCGACTTTTTCTTTTCCTGCTTTCTCAGGTCCCTCTCCATTGCCACCCTCTCTTTCTCCACCCCTTATCTCTCTTTCTCATTTCCCCCCCCCCCTCTCTCTCTCTATCTAATGATCGGTCTGCCTATGTATGTATGTATGTATGTATGTATGTATGTATGTATGTATCTATCTATCTATCAATCTATCTATACCTGTACATATGTATGTATATATGTACGTACGTATTTATATATGCATGTATGCATGTATGTATCTGTGAACGTATCTATCGAAATAACTCTATATGTAAGATCGAATCTACGTTTCTACGTTTCTCCTAATATGCATGTATGGCCCTATACATATATATATATATATATATATATATATATATATATATATATATATATATATGTATATATATATATATATATATACATATATATATATATATATATATATATATATATATATATATATATATATATATATATATATGTATATATATATATATATATATATACATATATATATATATATATATATATATATATATATATATATATATATATATATATATATATATGTATATGTATATATATATATATATATATATATATATATATATATATATATATATATATATATATATGTATGTATGTATGTATGTATGTATTTATATCAATATACGTATATATATATATATGTGTGTGTGTGTTTGTGTCTGCATATACATATATACATATGCTTATATATTTACAAAGATACATGGAAGCATATATCTATATATATATATATATATATATATTTATGTGGTGTTTATGTGGCGGTGTGAGGTGCATAGCAGTCTCAATTCCCCCCCCCCACACACACACCATCATCTGCCTATATGTATACATATCTCCAATAATTTTCCCCAATGCTTTAAACTTCATAGTCATCAATTTTGTGAAGGGCAGAGACGGGGGAATATTTAAGCATACCGTATTTTTCACTTTACGAATATAAATATATAAATACCACCCCGCCATATTTATATATATATATATATGTACGTTTGTATATATGTATACATATACGTATATATATATATATATATATCTTGGTACATGTATCTATGTATATATAATTTATATTGCTCTCTCTATAATATGCTTTCATTTGGTTTATGGAAAGGGTTGGGGGGGGGGGGTAGATATCTTCAAAC
>NC_142945.1:5309918-5312418 GCF_046866305.1 Octopus bimaculoides | reverse complement strand
ATATATATGTGTGTGTGTGTGTGTGTATATATGTGTGTGTATGTATAGAATTTATACATCATGTGTATATATGCGTATATATATATATATATATATATATATATATATATATATATATATATATATATATATATATATATATATATATATATATATCCTTATGTATATGTGTTGTTTATACATGTGTGTGTGTGGGGGGTAGTGTTATTTACGAGCACCACTTAAGATAAATAGAAAAGAAGAGATTAGACTCTACAGGTGCTGATCACCGTTTGTATCAAATCCAAATCCCTCCTTGATCAATCTATCAAAACCACCAATTATAAACAGCTCTGGCCCCCACCCCTACCACCCGGGGTGCACAAAGACTTCCATAGCCAGTCTTAGGGTTTGCTCCGTTTATAAACGTAAACATTTAGAGTCATATTCTGCACTGTATTTGTGGTGACTAAGCAGTTGCGATATTATCTGTGATCCTAATGTGATGAGGAATAATGGAGTAATGTCAAAGCTGTTAGTTTTGCAAATTTGAACAGATATAGTTAGCAAACGTCTTCTAGTTATTCTTACCGGTAAACCGGCTGTTACGTGGTTCGACTATTACATTTCTGTCTGTCCTTGGTAGTTGTATATATGCATATACTCATATACTATTTGTTTTTACGTGACTGAACGCAGCGTCTCCAACTGTAAGTAGTTTTCGTTAAACTTATATCTTCCGACGCTACTCTATCTCTTTCACTTTCTCTTCCTCTATCTTTTTCCCCCTCTCGTTCTTCCTCTTTACTACTACGTATCTCGCTTTACCCCTCTCGTTCTTCCTCTGTTACTACTACGTATCTCTTTTTTCCCCCTCGTATTTCCTCTCTTTCTCTTTTCCTCTCGTTGCTCACCTATTCTTCTACTTCCTCCCTTTGTTTCTCCCTCTACCACTCTCTCTCTTCCCTTTACACCGGCATGGTCACATGCTTCCGGTCAATAATCCTTTTCTTCCTTGGCTACCGCCGAGCAAACACACGAACCACTTCGTCCCTTTCAAGTTCGTGCTTCATAGCGTTCATACGCACATAATTCTTCTCGTCTGGCCGTAAAGCCTTTTCTGTTTGTTTTCCTGTCTTGTTTTTTGTCCGCCACTACATTCCTCCATGCGAAGATTTAATTTGCGTATATAAATTTAATCTGCGGTCCATGGAATGAGCCGTTTTAACGATGCGTCCTGCCCAAGCTCGTCGAAACGCCGGTGTTAAAACGTGGGTAGCTGATGAAGTAGAATGTTCTCTATGTGGCTTGTGTGTTTTCTCGTCTACGTTTGTTTGCAATGTCCTGTACCCAGATATGCACCTATACATACAGGTGGATGTCGGTATGCACATACCTGTACGTATATATGCATATACTCATTTACTATTTGTTTATATATATATATATATATATATATATATATATATATATATATATATATTATATATATATATATATAGTGAGAATTTACAAAAAAAAGAAAAGAAAAGGTGAAGACGGGTCTGTAAACAACAAACATATGTATTAGTTTAACGCTCGGGAAGTGATAAAGTCTTTTACGTTTCGAGCCTACGCTCTTCAACTGAAAGGAACACAGAAATAAACAGGGAGAGTAAATAGAAAAGTTTTAGTGGCTAGCGATCTATCATAGCGGATGCCGGACAGAGGGGTCACACAGGAGAGCTAGGAAGAAGGATATATATATATATATATATATATATATATATATATATATATATATATATATATATATATATATATATATAAGTATGTAACTACATATAAAAGTATATAAGTATACATATGCATATATATGTATATATAAATATATATATATGCATATATACATACATATGTATGTATGACTGTATGTATGTATGTAAAACTTTTGTTTAAAATCGTTGCTTTATCAACAAGCACCTAATATGTAAAGGCGTACCTAATATATCATTTATCTACTTATCTCTCTTCTGAAACATCTTGCTTGGTTCTTTATCATAATCATTCTAAATGAATTAATCAATCTATATAAACACACGCACACACACACATACATACCCACGCGCGTATGCAATTGCACGCATACACTTAAACACATAAACACACGTGCGTATATCAATATGTGTGTGCAAGTGTGTATGGCTGTTTGTTTGCCTTACTCCAAAATTCCACATATTCTTGTTAAATTTTCCTCATTGCATTACCTCCCTTTCCTATACCTCCTCCCCCTCTCTCTCCTTCTCCTCATTCCCTCTCTCTATCTGTTTGATTTTCTGCTTTTCTGTCACACCTACACATGTTTCCGTCTTTTTGTTTTTCGTTTCTTTTCCATGCTCTGAATAAATCTTAGTTTTAACATAGTTCTGTCGAAACCCTTCTCAGCTTTTCCTAGACAACGCATTAAGTCCGTGGAAAGAACGCATAAGTAACGCTAAGACACCATGGCGCTAGTAATTCCAAACCATTTTGCTGAATGTTG
>NC_142945.1:5302418-5304918 GCF_046866305.1 Octopus bimaculoides | reverse complement strand
GTATGTATGTACGTACGTACGTATGTATGTACGTACGTACGTATGTATGTATGTATATGTATGTATGTATGTATGTAATATTTTTTGTATGTGTGTGTTTCCGTATGCCGATGTCGTTGTTGCTGTTGCTTAACCCTGAACATAGAACTCGTCCAGCGACACCGTTTTCGAAGAACGTATCTCTCTTTATATACTTCAGCCATGATGAGGGCACCGCACTGAATGGTTTTTCTCCGTTCCTACAAAGCCCCGTAGTAATATTAGTCTATTACTTATATTATTAATCAGCGGAAGGCGATGAGCTGGCAGAATGGTTAGCAGGCCGGGTAAAATGCCTCGACATATTTCGTCCATCTTTAGGTCCTGAGTTCAAACGGAGTCGGGGTCGAATTTGCCTTTTATTCGTTCGGAGGTCGATAAAATAAGTACTTATTGGGCACTAGGGTCGATAAATAGACTTAACCTCTCCTTTGAAGTTGCTGGACTTTGGACAAGATTTGAAACCGGTACTATTAATCGATGAGTTGGGTCATGCGTAATATTAAACTTGTTGGGCAAAGAGCTTTCTCGTATATGTCCGGCCACTCTACGTTATTTGAAATTTCGCCGATATGAGCATCTTTATTCACTTATACTTTTCCGAGAAGCAAATTCAACTTCTCGCTCACAGCAAATGAATTGCAAAATTCTTAAGACAGACAATGTGATCCATTCCGTGAAGACGATCGTAGGGTCGTGAGTTCGATTCCCGGCGACGCGTTGTGTCCTTGAGCAAGACACTTTATTTCACGTTGCTCTAGTTCACTCAGCTGGTAAAAATGAGTTATACCTGTATTTTAAAGGACTGGCCTTGTCACTCTCTGTGTCACGCTAAATCTCCCTGAAAACTACGTGAAGGGTACACGTGTCTGTGGAATGCTCAGCCACTTGCACCTAAATTTGACGAGCAAGCTGTTCCGTTGATCGAATCAGCTGTTCCATAGATCCATTGCAGCACTTCTTCCTGCTCGCTCTGTTCTAAGTTCAAATCTCACCCTGACCAATATTTACAGCATTCTTTTTTAATATCTTTATCTGGAGTTGATAATTTAAGTTCCAGTTCATACAAGTGAAACAGCAGAATCGTTAGAGCCTCAGGTAGATTTCTCAGCGTTAGTTCTTCTGTGTGTCTGTACTCGCTAAGTTCAAATCACGCTGAGGGCCAACAATGCTTTTCAAATCGGGAGCGGTTGCTAAGTCGATGCTTTGTGGTACATGTTCGTTTGTATTGAGCTGAAATTCCGCTTTGTATGAACGGTCTCTCCTTGAGGAGAAGCTAGGATATATGCGAGGCTTTAGGGACGCGGTTGACAGTGGAAAACTTTCCAAAGTATGACGGAGCAGCGCCCTAATTGGATCAACATCAGGTCGCATAAACACCATCTCAGTATGTTAGCGTAGATAAACAACCCACAGACACATGCGTACAAACACACACACGCACGCACATATATATATATATACAGACACACATGAACACAGAGATACATACATACACACGCATATATGCACACATATGCCAGTGTGAATATACACGTAATTGATGAAAAGGGAAGAGGAAGCATATACACGTATATGTGTGTGTGTGTATGTTTGTGTGTATGTGTGTGTGTGTGTGTGTGTGTGTGTGTATGTGTGTGTGTGTGTGTGTGTGTGTATGTATGTGTATAAACATATGTATGTGTTTGTGTGTCTGTTAGTGTCTAAAAAAGGAAACGCAATCTGCTTGTATGAAGTCGATTTGACTTTTAGCTGTTATGAAAATATTTATACAAAAGAAGATTAAAAGACTTATTGAATTATATAATCGGACAGACAAATAGAGGAAGGAAAAGGAGTCTACATCACAGAGAAATGCGATATATATATATGTATATATATATATATGTATATATATATGTATGTACATTGATAAATGGATAAGAGTGAATGTGTGGTGCAGGCATATGAAAAGCCCAGCAAGAAACGGAGCAAATGAAAATGTAGGCATATTGCGTACGTGTGAACGTGTATATTGTGTATATATTTCTATATTTCTGTGTGTATGTATGTATATATGCATTTATGCATACTTATACTCACACACACTCAACCCTATATATATATATACATGTATATAAGTATATCTATCTATCTATCTACATATGTGTGTATATATATATATATATACATATATATATATATATATATATATATATATATATATATATATATATATATATATATATATATATACGTATATATATATATATATATATATATATATATATATATATATATATATATATATATATATATATATATATATATATATATATACTATATATATACATAGTATATAGTTATACATACTGACACTATCACACACATACGCATGCGCACAATAGGCATACATACAAACAATTATCCACGAATATTCGCGCACACTAAACATATTCACACATGCAATTTTAATCACATT